>NC_091458.1:162833998-163008998 GCF_027789765.1 Dendropsophus ebraccatus
CACTCAGCTTCCCTGGCATCCTGTATAATGGGGTCACTCAGCTTCCCTGGCATCCTGTATAATGGGGTCACTCAGCTTCCCTGGCATCCTGTATAATGGGGTCACCCAGCTTTCCCAGCATCCTGTATAATGGGGTCACTCAGCTTCCCTGGCATCCTGTATAATGGGGTCACTCAGCTTCCCTGGCATCCTGTATAATGGGGTCACCCAGCTTTCCCAGCATCCTGTATAATGGGGTCACTCAGCTTCCCCAGCATCCTGTATAGTGGGGTCACCAGCTTCCCAGGTACCCTGTATAATGGGGTCACTCAACTTCCCTGGCATCCTGTATAATGGGGTCACTCAGCTTCCCAAGCATCCTGTATAATGGAGGTCACTCAGCTTCCCAGGCACCCTGTATAGTGGGGTCACTCAGCTTCCCAGGTACCCTGTATAATAGGGTCACTCAGCTTCCCTGGCATCCTGTAAAGTGGGGTCACTCAGCTTCCCAGGTACCCTGTATAATGGGGTCACTCAGCTTCCCTGGCATCCTGTATAGTGGGGTCACTCAGCTTCCCAGGTACCCTGTATAATGGGGTCACTCAGCTTCCCTGGCATCCTGTATAATGGGGTCACTCAGCTTCCCAGGCATCCTGTATAATGGGGTCACTCAGCTTTCCTGGCATCCTGTATAATGGAGGTCACCCAGCTTCCCTGGCATCCTGTATAATGGGGTCACTCAGCTTTTCTTACATCCTGTATAATGGGGTCACTCAGCTTTCCTTGCATCCTGTATAATGGGGTCACCCAGCTTCCCTAGCATCCTGTATAATGGGGGTCACTCAGCTTCCCTGGCATCCTGTATAATGGGGTCACTCAGCTTCCCTAGCATCCTGTATAATGGGGTCACTCAGCTTCCCTGGCATCCTGTATAATGGGGTCATTCAGCTTTCCTTGCATCCTGTATAATGGGGTCACTCAGCCTCCCTAGCATCCTGTATAATGGGGTCACTCAGCTCCCCTGGCATCGTGTATAATGGGGTCACTCAGCCTCCCTAGCATCCTGTATAATGGGGTCACTCAGCTTCCCTAGCATCCTGTATAATGGGGTCACTCAGCTTCCCTGGCATCCTGTATAATGGGGTCACTCAGCTTTCCTTGCATCCTGTATAATGGGGTCACTCAGCCTCCCTAGCATCCTGTATAATGGGGTCACTCAGCTTTCCTTGCATCTCCTCTAATGGGGTCACTCAGCTTTCCTTGCATCCTGTATAATGGGGTCACTCAGCAACCCAGCTTTCCTAGCATCTTGTATAGTAGTCAGTATGATGGAGGTCACCCAGCTTTCCTAGCATCTTATATAGTAGTCAGTATAATGGCGGTCACCCAGCTTTCCTAGCATCTTGTATAGTAGGCAGTACAATGGCGGTCACCCAGCTTTCTCAGCATCTTGTAGTCAGTATAATGGGGGTCACCCAGCTTTCCTAGCATCTTGTATAGAAGTCAGTATGATGGAGGTCACCCAGCTTTCCTAGCATCTTGTATAGTAGGCAGTACAATGGCGGTCACCCAGCTTTCTCAGCATCTTGTAGTCAGTACAATGGCCGTCACCCAGCTTTCCTAGCATCTTGTATAGAAGTCAGTATGATGGAGGTCACCCAGCTTTCCTAGCATCTTGTATAGTAGTCAGTATAATGGGGGTCACCCAGCTTTCCTAGCATCTTGTATAGTAGTCAGTATGATGGAGGTCACGCAGCTTTCCTAGCATCTTGTATAGTAGTCAGTATGATGGAGGTCAAACCATGCAGACACGATATACGGGTTTGCTGCTAACCACAAAATAGACTAGCCCTATAGTCAAAAGAATTAACAACAAATACAGAAATTTACTGACTAAATTAGGCTTAAAACATAACTTTTAATAGCTCATTAAAATGTAACAAATGTAACAAATAAATTGTTACATTTTAATGAGCTATTAAAAGTTATGTTTTAAACCTAATTTAGTCAGTAAATTTCTGTATTTGATGATGGAGGTCACCCAGCTTTCCTAGCATCTTGTATAGTAGTCAGTATAATAGAGGTCATCCAGCTTTCCTAGCATCTTGTATAGTAGTCAGTATAATGGAGGTCACCCAGCTTTCCTAGCATCTTATATAGTAGTCAGTATAATGGCGGTAACCCAGCTTTCCTAGCATCTTGTATAGTAGTCAGTATAATGGCGGTAACCCAGCTTTCCTAGCATCTTGTATAGTAGGCAGTACAATGGTGGTCACCCAGCTTTCTCAGCATCTTGTAGTCAGTTTAATGGCAGTCACCCAGCTTCCCTATCATCTTGTATAGTAGTTGGTATATGGAGGTCACCCAGCTTTCCTAGCATCTTGTATAGTAGGCAGTACAATGGCGGTCACCCAGCTTTCCTAGCATCTTATACAGTAGTCAGTATAATGGCGGTCACCCAGCTTTCCTAGCATCTTGTATAGTAGTCAGTATAATGGAGATCACCGAGCTTTCCTAGCATCTTATATAGTAGTCAGTATAATGGCGGTCACCCAGCTTTCCTAGCATCTTATATAGGGCTGGGCGATATGGCCTAAAATTTATATCACGATATAATTTGATGCATGCACGATATAACGATATATCACGATATATAATTTTTTTTTTTGTGTGTATACTCACCCCCCCCCCTTGCCAGTCATCAGCCTTCCCCTGTGCCAGTGATCAGCCTTCCCCTGTGCCATCAGCCCACCTTGTGCCAGTGATCAGCCCTCCCCTGTGCCATCAGCCCCCCTTGCCAGTCATCAGCCCCCCTTGCCAGTCATCAGCCCCCCTTGCCAGTCATCAGCCCCCCTTGCCAGTCATCAGCCCCCCTTGCCAGTCATCAGCCCCCCTTGCCAGTCCTCAGCCTTCCCCTGTGCCATCAGCCCACCTTGTGCCAGTGATCAGCCCTCCCCTGTGCCATCAGCCCCCCTTGCCAGTCATCAGCCCCCCTTGCCAGTCATCAGCCCCCCTTGCCAGTCATCAGCCCCCCTTGCCAGTCCTCAGCCTTCCCCTGTGCCATCAGCCCACCCTGTGCCAGTCATCAGCCCCCCGTTGCCAGTCATCAGCCCCCCGTTGCCAGTCATCAGCCCCCCCCCCCCACAGTGCCAGTCATCTCCCCTCTCAGTTTTCCAGCCATTTCATGTGCCAGCCAGCCAGGGCCATCATCAGCCCCATGCCAAGCCATCTGCCGCCCCCGACCCCTCTGCTACTTACCTTTCCTGCAGGGCTGGCTGATGGAGTCCGCGAGGCGAGACGGGCCGCGTCTTCTTCCCAGCATGCACTGGGAGACCTGACGACACACGCATCAGCGCGCTAGCGCGCTGACGATGTGTGAACCGAAGGCCCTGCAGCGCGGTACCACGGAGCGGTAAGTGAGAAGCTTATTCACTACCGCTCCGTGGTATATCGCGATATGACGATATGCCAAAAATCTATATCGTCAACCAAATTGATGACGATATTTTGGCATATCGTTTATATCGCCCAGCCCTAATCTTATATAGTAGTCAGTACAATGGCGGTCACCCAGCTTTCCTAGCATCTTATATAGTAGTCAGTATAATGGCGGTAACCCAGCTTTCCTAGCATCTTGTATAGTAGGCAGTACAATGGTGGTCACCCAGCTTTCTCAGCATCTTGTAGTCAGTATAATGGCGGTCACCCAGCTTCCCTATCATCTTGTATAGTAGTCAGTATAATGGAGGTCCCCCAGCTTTCCTAGCATCTTGTATAGTAGTCAGTATAATGGAGGTCACCCAGCTTTCTCAGCATCTTGTAGTCAGTATAATGGTGGTCACCCAGCTTCCCTATCATCTTGTATAGTAGTCAGTATAATGGAGGTCCCCCAGCTTTCCCAGCATCTTGTATAGTAGTCAGTATAATGGCGGTCACCCAGCTTTCCTAGCATCTTATATAGTAGTCAGTATAATGGAGGTCCCCCAGCTTTCCTAGCATCTTGTATAGTAGTCAGTATAATGGAGGTCCCCCAGCTTCCCTATCATCTTGTATAGTAGTCAGTATAATGGAGGTCCCCCAGCTTTCCTAGCATCTTGTATAGTAGTCAGTATAATGGAGGTCACCCAGCTTTCTCAGCATCTTGTAGTCAGTATAATGGTGGTCACCCAGCTTTCCCTTCATCCTGTATAGTAGTCAGTATAATGGAGGTCACCCAGCTTTCCCTTCATCCTGTATAGTAGTCAGTATAATGGAGGTCCCCCAGCTTTCCCAGCATCTTGTATAGTAGTTAGTATAATGGAGGTCACCCAGCTTCCCTATCATCTTGTATAGTAGTCAGTATAATGGAGGTCACCCAGCTTTCCCTTCATCCTGTATAGTAGTCAGTATAATGGCGGTCACCCAGCTTCCCTATCATCTTGTATAGTAGTCAGTATAATGGAGGTCCCCCAGCTTTCCCAGCATCTTGTATAGTAGTCAGTATAATGGAGGTCCCCCAGCTTTCCCAGCATCTTGTATAGTAATCAGTATAATGGAGGTCACCCAGCTTTCCTAGCATCTTGTATAGTAGTCAGTATAATGGCGGTCACCCAGCTTTCCTAGCATCTTGTATAGTAGTCAGAATAATGGAGGTCACCCAGCTTTCCTAGCTTCTTGTATAGTAGTCAGTATAATGGAGGTCACCCAGCTTCCCTATCATCTTGTATAGTAGTCAGTATAATGGAGGTCACCCAGCTTTCCTAGCATCTTGTATAGTAGGCAGTATAATGGAGGTCACCCAGCTTTCCCAGCATCCTGTATAGTAGTCAGTATAATGGAGGTCACCCAGCTTTCCTAGCATCTTGTATAGTAGTCAGTATAATGGAGGTCACCCTGACCCCTGGACTCAGAGCAGCCCATAAACTCGGAGCAGCCTGTTACTCCTCACCCCCAACCCCAGGACAAAGCATCTGAGAGCAGCCGAAGGGGGGACAGTACCATATCACTGGGACAGGTAAGCATGTTGGGGGGCCCCATAAAGTTTTTTTTGCTATGGGGCCCCATGGATCCTAGTAACACCCCTGTGTATAACCAAAACTATATAGGTATAACCATAACTATAACTAAATATAACTATAAGCATAATCATAACTATACGTAAAGTACAGTGGTGCCTATATATTACGAGCATAATTTGTTCCGGGACGGCGCTTGTAATCCAAATCCACTCTTAGACCAAAGCAAATTTCCCCATAAGAAATCACTGATCTGCAGACAAATATAATGATTATTATTCTGAATAACATGTAAACCCTGATAACACTGCAGCTGGATATGTGATATATAAGTTACTGTACAGTAGAGCAGCATGTGGTATATAATGTATAGTAACTGTATAACCCTGATAACACTGCAGCAGCTGGATATGTGATATATAAGTTACTGTACAGTATAGCAGCATGTGGTATATAATGTATAGTAACTGTATAACCCTGATAACACTGCAGCTGGATATGTGATATATAAGTTACTGTACAGTATAGCAGCATGTGGTATATAGTGTATAGTAACTGTATAACCCTGATAACACTGCAGCTGGATATGTGATATGTAAGTTACTGTACAGTATAGCAGCATGTGGTATATAATGTATAGTAACTGTATAACCCTGATAACACTGCAGCTGGATATGTGATATATAAGTTACTGTACAGTATAGCAGCATGTGGTGTATAATGTATAGTAACTGTATAACCCTGATAACACAGCAGCTGGATATGTGATATATAAGTTACTGTACAGTATAGCAGCATGTGGTATATAATGTATAGTAACTATATAACCCTGATAACACAGCAGCTGCTGGATATGTGATATATAAGTTACTGTACAGTATAGCAGCATGTGGTATATAATGTATAGTAACTGTATAACCCTGATAACACAGCAGCTGGATATGTGATATATAAGTTACTGTACAGTATAGCAGCATGTGGTGTATAATGTATAGTAACTGTATAACCCTGATAACACAGCAGCAGCTGGATATGTGATATATAAGTTACTGTACAGTATAGCAGCATGTGGTGTATAATGTATAGTAACTGTATAACCCTGATAACACAGCAGCAGCTGGATATGTGATATATAAGTTACTGTACAGTATAGCAGCATGTGGTATATAATGTATAGTAACTGTATAACCCTGATAACACAGCAGCTGGATATGTGATATATAAGTTACTGTACAGTATAGCAGCATGTGGTATATAATGTATAGTAACTGTATAACCCTGATAACACAGCAGCAGCTGGATATGTGATATATAAGTTACTGTTCAGTATAGCAGCATGTGGTGTATAATGTATAGTAACTGTATAACCCTGATAACACAGCAGCAGCTGGATATGTGATATATAAGTTACTGTACAGTATAGCAGCATGTGGTGTATAATGTATAGTAACTGTATAACCCTGATAACACAGCAGCAGCTGGATATGTGATATATAAGTTACTGTACAGTATAGCAGCATGTGGTATATAATGTATAGTAACTGTATAACCCTGATAACACAGCAGCTGGATATGTGATATATAAGTTACTGTACAGTATAGCAGCATGTGGTATATAATGTATAGTAACTGTATAACCCTGATAACACAGCAGCAGCTGGATATGTGATATATAAGTTACTGTTCAGTATAGCAGCATGTGGTGTATAATGTATAGTAACTGTATAACCCTGATAACACAACAGCAGCTGGATATGTGATATATAAGTTACTGTACAGTATAGCAGCTTGTGGTGTATAATGTATAGTAACTGTATAACCCTGATAACACAGCAGCTGGATATGTGATATATAAGTTACTGTACAGTATAGCAGCATGTGGTATATAATGTACAGTAACTGTATAACCCTGATAACACAGCAGCTGGATATGTGATATATAAGTTACTGTACAGTATAGCAGCATGTGGTATATAATGTATAGTAACTGTATAACCCTGATAACACAGCAGCTGGATATGTGATATATAAGTTACTGTACAGTATAGCAGCATGTGGTATATAATGTATAGTAACTGTATAACCCTGATAACACAGCAGCTGATATATGTTACTATACATTATACACCACATACTGATTGCTATACTGTACAGTAACTGTATAACCCTGATAACACAGCAGCAGGTTGTACATACAGGATGGAGCTGCAGATCCTCATAATGCAGTAGCATAGTACAACAGGCTAGAATAGAGAAGCAGGGTTGCTGTCAGAGGTCTGTGTGGTCACATGACAGCAATGGGGGGGGGGGTTCAGCATGGACCAATCAGGAAGTTAGAATCACAGAGCTGTGCAGCAGGACACTGACAGAAACGTTTCTAAACAGCAGTGTGAATGGCTGAGTGTAAGTGCAAGCACATTATAGCAGCTGTGTGTATAGCTGAGCAGGGCAGTTTCTAGGTCGTTTTGACAACAGGGGGAATCTTGATAAAAGTGCCCCCCCACCCCGTTCAGCCTTGGGGAAGGAAGAAGGGTTACTCAGGTTACTAGGAAGAAGCAGTGTGAGTATAGAGCAGTTTTGCACCCCTAGCAAATAATGTTCTACTGAATACAAAAATGTCATTCAGTAACTCACAGGTGACGTCTGAGGCCTCACTTTCCTTTTCCTCTTCCTCTGGCCCAGACCACCATGATGATTTCTTGCAGCTACAGTTTATCTCATCAGAACCTGCCAGACAAACATCTTGGGCTCCGCACATTTCCAGCAACTTCATTCCCTTTTCCCACCTATACACTCCCAAACTGTAGTAATTGCACTGTTCGGTGCAGTAAAGTCAATAGGTATATGGGTTGCCCCCTGTATGTAGGATCCCCTGCTGTGTCCCCATATAGTAATAATGCTCCCTGCTGTGTCCCCATATAGTAATAATGCCCCTGCTGTGTCCCCATATAGTAATAATGCCCCCTTCTGTGTCCCCATATAGTAATAATGCCCCTGCTGTGTCCCCATATAGTAATAATGTCATCCCAGCTGTGCCCTCATATAGTAATAATGCCCCCTGTTCCCTCCATATAGTAATAATGTCACCTGCTGTGCCACCATATAGTAATAAATGCGTCCTGCTGTGTGTTTGCCCATAGTAAAAATGCCTCCACTGCTGCGCCCTATGCCTATATAGTAATAATGTACCTGCTGTACCCACCATAGTAATAAAGTTCCCCCTTCTGCCTGCAATAAACCTACCCCCCCCCCCACACACACACACTATTCCATCTGACCCCCCCCCCCCCACACACACACACACACACACTATCCCCCCCCCCACACACACACACCCCTACACACACTATCCCACCTGACCTGTGTAGGGGGACACACAGTATCCCATCTTAACCCCCCTAAACATGTAGTAGCTGTCACCTGCAGTCCTATGTAACACCACAGATAACACAGTGATATCTCTGAGTACAGATAATGTAGTAGATGTCCCTGCAGTCCTATGTAACGCCACAGATAACACAGTGATATCTCGGAGTACAGATAATGTAGTAGCTGTCACCTGCAGTCCTATGTAACACCACATATAACAGTGATATCTCCGAGTACAGATAATGTAGTAGTCACCTGCAGTCCTATGTAACACCACATATAACAGTGATATCTCTCGGAGTACAGATAATTTAGTAGATGTGACCTGCAGTCCTATGTAACACCACAGATAACACAGTGATATCTGTATGGGCACAGTATATGAGCACAGGGGCACAGTGTATGGGGAAAGAAGCACAGTATAGGAACACCCTGCATTAACCCCTTAGTAAGAGTCCCCCTGCATTGCGTCAACACAAACAAAAAAAACAAAACAAACCAATATACTCACCTAATTCTGGCCCCGGACTTCCTCTCCTCTCTTCTCTTCTCTTCTCTCCAGCATGTCAGCTGCCGCACGGATCCTCCAGCAGGCACAATGACGTCATCACTGGCCTGCTGGAGGATCTGTCTCACAGACATGCGAGTGAGAGGGGGCTGGCACCATCAGCACAGAGGAGATCAGTGAGGTTTGTGGGGGAGGGGAGGTGGAGTGGTCAGGGCAGGAGCTGGGCGCTGTCGGCGCCCTGTGCGATGGCCTGGCCGGTCCTAGAAACGGCCCTGTGGCTGAGTGTGAGTGCAGGCAGATTATAGCAGCAGTGTGTATAGCTGAGTGTGAGTGCAGGCACAGTATAGCGGCAGTGTGTATAGCTAAGTGTGAGTGCAGGCACGTTATAGCAGCAGTGTGTATAGCTGAGTGTGAGTGCAGGCACATTATAGCAGTAGTGTGCATAGCTGAGTGTAAGTGCAGGCACATTATAGCAGGAATGGGGAGGATGGGAAACACAAGGGATGACAGAGACTGCAGGGAGCATTGAGGAATGAGCAGGGAAGATGTGAGCACATAGGTAGTGTCACGACTCAGGTCACAGAGAGATGCAGGAGAGACACAGACAGTGAGCCCTAAGTTCAGGCCCACCCACTGTCCCACCTACTTACCTCTATCTTTTTTTTTTTTTTTTTTTTATTCTTTATTTTGGATTACACAAAGGAGGTGGAGCAGCAACAACACCACCCCTCCCCTCAATAAAGGACAACATATTGTTTACATATACTGCAGAGCAAAAATGCATATGAAAATTCAAACATATACAAGAATGAAATAAGGAAAAGATAACAGCCAATCAGTGTAAACAACACAACGTAAACATGTACGATCTACCACAGTTTGGTCTGGAGTGGGAAGGTCATCACCGCACCCCCTCCCTGGAACCCGATTTTGTATTGTACTACTATAAGCACTCAGCTCCTCTAAGGAGCCAGCCCCGTCTTGAAGAAGACTAAGGGCAGAGGACCAGACATAAAGAAGTCAAGAAAAAGAAAGGAAGAAGACGAGGAAAGGGCACCAGAAAAGAAAAGAGGGGGACCCACCGGGGTGGGCAGAAGATGGGAAAAGGTGGGAAGCGGAAAGGGGGGAGGAGGGTAGGGTAACGGTGGAGGGGGGGGGAGGGGGTTGAGTACGGGAAGGCGGGCAGATGATCCTGCTCCCGTAAATCACAGCACTCCCACAACTTTACCCTGGCCAGCCTCGGCAAGCAAGGTGGCATACTCAGGAGAATTCCTGAATTCCATCCATGGAAACCATGTTGCCGTAAATTTGGCATTAGTCTCATGGAGGGAGGATGTCAGATCTTCCATATGCAAAAGATCATTCACCTTAGCAATCCAAAGCGAGATGGGCGGGGCAACGTCTTTTTTCCAGTACAGAGGAATTCAGGCCCGAGCTGCCATCACCAGAAATCGCAGCAGAGAAGTCTTATATTGTTGCAGTGGGATTGGGCAATGATGCAGGAGGAATAAGGCCGGAGTCAAGTCCACAGAGACCGTTGTCACTTTCTTAATAACCCTCCTGACTTCCTCCGAAAAGGGGGACAGGACAGGACACGACCAGAGGACATGAAGATGAGTACCCTCTGAGGTCCCACACCGCCAACACACTGGATCCACGTTTGGCCAAATGGCATGTAATTTCGTGGGTACCCTGCTTCCTGAAAGCCGGAACACATGGAGGACTTATGGATTAAAAGCAGAATTCTATCACGTTGAGGGTCTGATAGAGACAGGTTTAGATCTTCCTCCCACTTAAGAAGAAAGTGGGGTGGCGCTTGGTCGGGGTTTGTAAGTAATAGAGAGTATGTCAAGGATAAGGTGTGCCGCAACGTTCCCGTTTCCATGCAAAGCGTCTCAAAGGCCGTCAGTGAGGTGGCATAAGTCGATGCGAGAGGTAGTGTGTGCAAAAAGTGTCGCAGACCTTGTCCTCTAGGCCCGAGGGGAAGGAGGGGTTACCCAACACTGGGAAGCAAGCCAATCTGTGAGGGAGCATATGTGAGCGACTAGCAGGGGCAGCACATGCTAAGATAGTGGGACCAATTGTTGGGTGGGAGCGAAGCCCAGAAGCGGCAGACGAGTGCAGCGGGAGGCAGCAGAGCAGAACGCGAGTAAAGGACTGTTCCACTGCCACCCATGGTTTCCTGTCCCCGTGTCTGCACCAGTCCACCATTCTAGTGAGGAGCGCGACCCGGTGGTAAGATCGAAGGTCCGGAAGGCCCATCCCCCCTTTAGCTTTAGGTTGGCACAAAAGCGTCCTCTTTAGGCGCGTTGGCTTACCATTCCAGACAAACCTTATCTGTAAGGAATCCACTGCCCTAAAGAAGGAGACAGGTATGGCCGTGGGGACACATTGGAAAGGGTAAAGAAGTTTAGGGAGTATGGTCATTTTTATAGTTACATAGTTACATAGTTACATAGTTAATACGGTTGAAAAAAGACACATGTCAATTTTGAATATTGCGCATCTCCCAAACCAAGAGAAGTAGCCCCTGGACCACGCCTCACACTGCGCTTGTATCTTGGCTAGTAATGGGGGGAAGTTCAGAGAGTAGAGTTTATGTAAATCCGCCGGGAGTTGGATCCCCAAATATGTCAACGCTTTACGGGCCCAACGGAAGCGGAAGGCAGACCGGAGCGCACTCACCACCCCAAGCGGGAGGCCAACATTCAGTGCCTCTGACTTAGAAAAATTTATTTTGAAGTTCGATACCTGAGAAAAAGCCTCCAATTCCCTCATCAGGTTCGGGAGAGAGACCGTAGGGTTGGTGATAAAAAAAAGGAAATCATCCGCGTATGCGGATATCTTGTGAGTGGTGTTGCGCACCGGTATGCCCCCCACATCCGGGGCCACACGAATTTTACAGAGCAGAGGTTCTAGGGTCAAAATAAAAATTAAGGGTGATAAGGGACAGCCCTGCCTAGTGCCGTTCAAAATAGGGAACTCGTCAGAGAGGAGGCCATTCATCTGGACCCGAGCGAGAGGTGAACGATATAGGGCGTGTACCCAGTTTAGGAAGTTATGGCCCAACCCCAGATACCGCAGGGACTCCATCATGAAAGACCAATTCACTCTATCAAATGCTTTTTCCGCATCTGTGGATAAAAGCATGAACTGTGTATCAGTGGACTTGGCTTTCTGGATCAAGTTAATCGCTCTGATGGTATTGTCCCTAGCCTCTCGGCCTGCCATAAACCCCACCTGGTTCGAGTGAATGACCCCCTCCAGCACCAAGGACAGTCTAGTGGCCAAGATTTTAGTAAATAGCTTAAGGTCGGCATTTAATAGGGAAATGGGACGGTAATTACTACATAATGAACTGTCCTTCCTTTCCCTTCCTTCGGGATGACAGAGATGTTGGCGCGCGTGGTGTTTAGGGGCAACTCCCCCAGGCCAGAGACCGTGTTGAAGGCTTTCACAAAGGGAGGAGCCAGGTGTTGTTGGAAAATTTTATAATAGGCTAGGGAGTTCTGAAGGGCTAACAGGAATTCCCCAGAGGAGATGGGCCGCTCCAGATCCTCCACAGCCGCCTCGTCCAACCAGGGCATGCCCGACTCCGCAATATAGTTCCAAATGCGGTTTGTGAAGCTGACGCTCCCAGTGAGGGGGTTAGAGGAGTCTATGGAGTAAAGTTGTGCATAAAAGCCCCTAAATTCCTCTGCAATGGCTGCCGGCAAGTGTAATGGTGTCTGTGTCTGGGATTTTATCATAGGGATGTAGGAGCGCGCTTGTTGTGTGCGCAGAGTTCTCGCTAATGCCCTACCAGGTTTATTACCATGTTCATAGTAATACCGTTTGCATTTGGAAAGAGTGGCCTTCGCATTATGCCACAGGTGAGTCCTCAATTCTTCCCGTTTTTGCAGTAGTGCCCCTGTCGTGTCTAGGGTTGCCGCCCCCTTGTGTGCCGCTTCCAGATCCCTCAACTGTCCGAGTAACTTCTCGGTTTTGGCAGTCCTCGCCTTCTTTAATCGTGCTCCATGTTTTATCAAAATTCCGCGGATGACACACTTATGAGCCTCCCACACGGAGAGTGGGGAGACATCCGGCCAGTGGCGGATTATAATGTGGGCGGTTTGGGCGGCCGCCTGGGGCCCGTGGCTCCGGGGGGGCCCATGCCACGCCGCTTACATTATAATGCCGCCCGGGAGGCCCCCTTCCCCCCGCCACTGCAGGCTCTTGTGACCGCAAGCATTGTTTCGCTTGCGGTCACAAGAGTCTCCGGCTATCTCCGGCTTATGCACGGCTGCCGGGGGTATCCCGTCCTCTCGTCAGCAGCGCGCGCATCACACAGCTCCTAGTGCCGCCTGGGGCCCTGTCTTCCGGTACTGGCAGTGCGCGTACCGGAAGTCAGGGCCCAGGCGGCACTAGGAGCTGTGTGATGCGCGCGCTGCCGGGGAGAGGACGGGATACCCCCGGCAGCCGTGCATAAGCCGGAGACTGCAGAAGGAGAGAGGATCGACGGGGAACGCAGGGTAGGTGAGTTGTATTTTGTTATTTTTGTGTTATTTACTGACTGGGGGGGGCATCTATAAAGGGGAGAAGAGGGGGGACCATCTATAAAGGGAGGGGAAAGAGGGAGACCATCTATAAAGGGGGGAGAGGGGGACCATCTATAAAGGGGGGGAGAGGGGGACCATCTATAAGGGGGGGAGAGGGGGACCATCTATAAAGGGAGGGGGAGAGGGACCATCTATAAGGGGGGGAGAGGGGGACCATCTATAAAGGGAGGGGGAGAGGGGGACCATCTATAAAGGGGGGAAAGAGGGGGACCATCTATAAGGGGAGGGGAGAGGGGGACCATCTATAAGGGGGGAAAGAGGGGGACCATCTATAAAGGGAGGGGGGAGAGGGGGACCATCTATAAGGGGGGAAAGAGGGGGACCATCTATAAAGGGGAAAAGAGGGGGACCATCTATAAAGGGGGGAAAGAGGGGGATCATCTATAAAGGGAGGGGGAGAGGGACCATCTATAAAGGGGGGAAAGAGGGGGACCATCTATAAAGGGGGGAAAGAGGGGGACCATCTATAAGGGGAGGGGAGAGGGGGACCATCTATAAGGGGGGAAAGAGGGGGACCATCTATAAAGGGAGGGGGGAGAGGGGGACCATCTATAAGGGGGGAAAGAGGGGGACCATCTATAAGGGGGGAAAGAGGGGGACCATCTATAAGGGGGGAAAGAGGGGGACCATCTATAAAGGGAGGGGGGGAGAGGGGGACCATCTATAAAGGGGGGAAAGAGGGGGACCATCTATAAAGGGGGGAAAGAGGGGGACCATCTATAAAGGGAGGGGGGAGAGGGGGACGATCTATAAAGGGGGGAAAGAGGGGGACCATCTATAAAGGGAGGGGGGAGAGGGGGACCATCTATAAAGGGGGGAAAGAGGGGGACCATCTATAAAGGGAGGGGGGGAGAGGGGGACCATCTATAAAGGGGGGAAAGAGGGGGACCATCTATAAAGGGGGAAAGAGGGGGACCATCTAAAAAGGGGGGAAAGAGGGGGACCATCTATAAAGGGGGAAAGAGGGGGACCATCTATAAGGGGGGCAGAGGGGGACCATCTATAAAGGGGGAAAGAGGGGGACCATCTATAGAGGGGGGAAAGAGGGGGACCATCTATAGAGGGGGACCATCTATAAGGGGGGAAAGAGGGGGACCATCTATAGAGGGGGACCATCTATAAGGGGGGAAAGAGGGGGACCATCTATAGAGGGGGAAAGAGGGGGACCATCTATAAAGGGGGAAAGAGGGGGACCATCTAAAGAGGGGGGCCATCTATAGAGGGGGAAAGAGGGGGACCATGTATTAAGGGGGAAAGAGGGGGACAATCTATAGAGGGGGAAAGAGGGAGACCATCTATAAAGGGGGACCATCTCCTATAGGATTAGCACCCTCCTCTCCTGACATCCTCTGTGCTGCTGGGACCTCCTCTATAGATCAGCACCCTCCTCTCCTGACATCCTCTGTGCTGCTGGGCGCTGCAACCTCCCCTATAAGACCAGCACCCTCCTCTCCTGACATCCTCTGTGCTGCTCGGACCTCTCCTATAGATCAGCACCCTCCTCTCCTGACATCCTCTGTGCTGCTGTGACCTCCCCTATAGATCAGCACCCTCTTCTCCTGACATCCTCTGTGTTGCTCGGACCTCTCCTATAAGATCAGCACCCTCCTCTCCTGACATCCTCTGTGCTGCTGTGACCTCTCCTATAAGATCAGCACCCTCCTCTCCTGACATCCTCTGTGCTGCTGTGACCTCCCCTATAGATCAGCACCCTCTTCTCCTGACATCCTCTGTACTGCTCGGACCTCTCCTATAAGATCAGCACCCTCCTCTCCTGACATCCTCTGTGCTGCTGTGACCTCTCCTATAAGATCATCACCCTCCTCTCCTGACATCCTCTGTGCTGCTGTGTCCTCTCCTATAAGATCAGCACCCTCCTTTCCTGACATCCTCTGTACTGCTGTGACCTTGGGGGGGGGCAACATCAGGGGACCAGGTGAGGTGGCAATATGTTTATTGGGGGCAGTGGAGGTGGGGTGGGCAATGCTTACTGGGGGTAGCAGCAAGGGACCAAACATTATGTTTATTGGGGCCAGCAGGGAGGGGAGGCAGGCAGTGTTTATTGGGGACAGTGGGGGGGGGAGGGGCACAGTAGCGGATTATAATGTGGGCGAATTGGCTTGTGGGGAGGGGGCCCAGGTTGGGTGGACAGCCCGGGGCCCAGGGTACATTAAATCCGCCACTGCATCCGGCGTATCATTGGCGAGGAAATAGGATTCCAAAGTCGACTTTATCTCCTGTTGCACCACAGTGTCATGCAAAAGGGAAGTGTTCAGACGCCACTGCCATTGTGGAGCGGACAATGAAGGAAGGTCAAGGCAGATTTCTACCAAGGCGTGGTCTGAAAAGGTGATACTATCTATCCGCACTTGAGAAACTATGGGCAAATCCCTATGGTGTAAGAAAAAATAATCGAGCCTGGAATAGACGTTGCGCGCGGGTGAGTAAAACGTGAAGTCCTTATCAGACGGGTGACATATCCGCCACGTGTCCACCAGTCTATGGTCATGTAAGAGGGAACGTATGCGCAGACTACAATTAGCAGACCAGAAGGCATAAGACAGAGTTCAGACTGGGCACAGACAAAGGCAAATGAAACACAGAATAGGTGGAAAGTTATGGCCAAAGTGCAGTCTCTGTTGTACCTTATGCACCGAGGACTGCGCTGAAGTTCCATCACGTGCATTCATAACATTACCCCACCGGACCATCGGACCCTCATTAGACATACCAGGAGTGGGTGGAAAATGACCTCTTACAATCACTTGAGATGTCACTGTCCGTCTCCCACTCATCAGCAGAGGAAGCCCGGTGACTGACAGATCTGATATCACCAATTATACCGGCATCAGACACAGACTCAGCTTCCACATTGCAATTACTCAAGATTTTGGAGTCATTTTAGGCTGACTACATAGAAATCACATTAGGCTCAGCAGAGCAACAATGCACATCTGTGGTGTACCCCCGGGGTGATGTTATATCGGAGGATCGGCCGGTCACTTGCAAGGTGTTGTAGTGTGACACCACTCCGGTGGTGGATGGCCGAGATACAGCCGGACCTTGGGATGTTGTCACGTAACACCAGTGCCTAGTGGGCACACAGGTGTCATGGCACACCTGCTTTTATTTTACAAGGCCCGGTCATAACACAATAACAGTGAGTCATGCTAGAAGCATAAGCAGTGTCAGGTGCAGGAGTTGTGGTCACAGCAACATTATAAGTGACCTGAGGCTGTACCTGGGACATGGTGCAGACCTCTGTGACAGCGGCAGCAGGAGGGACAGTGATGGCTGCAGTATCGGATTTCCGCCTGACATCTTGTCTGGTTGGTGATGGAGCCTTGGATCTAGTAGTTGTAGCCACAACAACTTGTTCCTCCAGAGCGTTTCTGTGGTGATAGGCCTTTCAGGTCTAGTTCCAGTCCTGCAATGCAGTTGGTTTGAATAGCTCTTGTATGGTGTCCCACTGTGGGTGTTACTATTCATTACACCCCTCGTAAAAGTCTGTACTTGTCTGTGATTTTGCTATAGCTGTTGTGTTACTGAAGATGACCACTAGATGTCGCTATAGTGTGTACTTAGGTCTAGAAACAGCTGAAGTAAACTAAAGGGTTATTGTTTGTGCATGTACCAGATTCTGTTGTCCAGTAAGATTTCTCCGTTCTTCTGCCCTCTTTTCTATCCCGTTTCCCTATTGTACTCTTTCCACCCAACCACAACACAGCTGGTTAGGAAGTTAGTCCCTTGGGTGAAGGAGGAGTCTTAGCTGAGCTTTCGAGGAGAAAGGATGCAGCTCAAATAGTTCTTCTCAGTGGTTCTACCTGGGCTCTGGCCCTCTGCCAGGTCCCCTCTACAAGTTAGTTCTTAGTCAGTGCCCGGCATGGGTAGGATGCAGAACAGTCAGCTCACACAACTCTCTTTCTTGAAGCACCAAACATGTTGTATGATGCGCTGCTAAGCCCTTCAGGAGAGGACTAGTCTACAGATAACCTCAACCCATGCTGAGGAATAGGAGTCAGTACAGTGCAGGACAGTCTCCGCAGAAAAGCCAAAGAGCTAGGAACTGATCCGGGTGGAGCAAAGTTATTAGAAAGTCGATGAACTGCATCTCGCAGCGCGGGTGTACTTAGGAACTCTAACCATTCCGTTCATCCAGGGTCTGCGGCCTGTGTCACCCATCAGTACGGTTCAGCCAAAGCTAGTGGGCATAAGGTGTTGTGAAGACTATAGGAAAGATCAATACACGGGCACAGGTTATTTCTTCTTCTTCTTCTACAAGTATTCTTTTATACACTCCAACCTCCCGGCAGAGCACATTACTAATTGGGTTGAGACTCTCACGGCACTCTCCTCTCTACTACCTCAGTACAACCTTATCAACTCTACTACATCCTACTCAGCACTTATCCCACAGATCTGGTAATTCTATGTTTGTGTATTTATTGGAACTGGATCAGTGTACCTGAAAATTCGTTTTGTTACCTGCTGCACGTTTACAAAGAGTAAAGCACGTCAATGTTATTACTGGGTCTGTGATTACTGGCTACCACCTGCACAGCACTTACACCGCAACCTTGGGACATCTCCCCTTTCTGTGGGTGGCGGGTCCTACCAATACTCGGGAGGGTCATTACACAGCTCTGACTGCCTGTGACTACATTATCCTAAGGAACCCTGCAGCAACCCGACAGGATACCGACCACAGGGGAGAAGGGTACAACCGGCCTTATACTACAAAAGCAGGCGTGCCATCACAGCTGTGTGCCCACCTGGCACTGGCGTCACATGACAAAACCCTAAAGGTCCGGCTGTATCTCGGCCATCCACCACTGGAGTGGCGTCACACTTCCATCTAGCAAGTGACCATCATCCGGGGCTCACCACACTTGTATGTAGAATTTGGGTCTTGTAGTCACGGCAGCCCATTTGACTCTTTCAAAGGTATATGGAGTATATTCCACAATCTCACCTTCCTTTAGGTTATGGCGAGTGGCAGGAAGATATGACCTTTTTATGGCCAAGCGACTCACACGTATCTGCTCACCAGAAGTGATGATCGAACAGTAGTGAAGTTCAGTTCGAAGTTCGACCTGAAACCGAGGCCTACTTCCTCCCTGAGACCGGTGCCTCAATTACAGCAGCAGAACCGCCCGGCACGCCGGAGCTGCGGCGAGCGGTTGTAGACAGCAGCGGCAGCATCAGCGGTGGTGGTGATGGGGATAGCCCTGGTACTACTTCCCCATCATCTGTTCATAGTATGGGCAGATGATGGGGAAGTAGTACCAGGGCATATGTAGCTCCAGGATCAGGTGAAGAGCAGGGGCGGCATCAGCGGAAGTAGTACCAGGGCTATCCCTATCGCCGCTGATGCCGCCCCTGCATACGTACTGCTGCTGTAATTGAGGCCCCGGTCTCAGGGAGGAAGTAGGCCCCGGTTTCAGGCCTACTTCCTCCCTGAGACCGGGGCCTCAATTACACCAGCGGACTCGCCCAGCATGCCAGTGCTGCAGCCAGCGGACGTATGCAGCGTACGAGTGATAGCAGGGGCGGCATCAGCGGCGGCGGTGATAGGGATAGCCCTGGTACTACTTCCCCATCATCTGCTCATAGTATGAGCAGATGATGGGGAAGAAGTACAGAGCATATGTGGCGGCAGCGGGGCGGAAGGATTGGTGATGGGGATGGCCCTGGTACTACTCCCCCATCATCTGCTCATACAGTAAAATGTTCGGTTCAGTTCTAGTTCGCCTCGAACCTAATTTTTCTCGAACAGTTCGATCAACACTAATAGTGACCCTCCCGGATGTTAGGACCCGCCACCCACAGAAAGGGGAAATGTCCCAGGCTTGTGGTGTATGCTGTGTCGGTGGGTAGCAAATAATCACAGAGTCTTTTGAAAATATAGTTGAGCCAGTTTACTATTTGTAAATGTGTAGCAGGTAATACAGGGTCAACAGTATGAGGTTTCTTTAGATAACGTATTTGAAACACACTTGACAAAGTTCCCAATAAACACTTGACATTATAACAACCAGATCTGTAGTAGAAGTGCAATGTAGGATATAGTCGTGTTGGTTGAGTTGTGCTGAGTGGTACAAGGAGCAGAGTAGCAGAGAGGAGGATGCCATGTGAGAGTCTCAACCGTGCTCTGCCGGAATGTTGGAGGATGAGGTAGAATACTTTAAAAGAAGAAGAAGAACATCTTTGCCCATGTATTGACTTTTACTTAGTCTTCACACCACCTTATGCCCACTAGACTCAGCTGAACCTTCCTAATGGGTGACACAGGCCCCAAGCTTTGTTACCTGGGTTGAGCGGAATGCTGAGGGTTCCCTGCTGACATCTGTGGTGCGAGACAGAGTTCCTAGGCTTACTGCAACTTTGCTCTGTCCGGATCAGTTCCTTAGGAAAACACCACCAAACTCCAACAACGGGCATCCAGGCGCAGGTCCGGCTAATGGTGGCCAGATGAATAATATAAAACTATAAAAGTTTATTAAAAATAGCCAACGCGTTTCGGAACCATACCGTTTCCTTTTTCAGTCATATAACATTACAGGAGAGGCACACAACACAACTTGTACCAAAAAGAAATAGTGATGTCAATAAGATAGGTGGAGCTACTCCACCCATCAGGGTTAACTCCTAATGAGCTGACACAAAACATATACAATTAATTAGTACTACAGCTGTAACTACTAGTGATGAGCGAGTACTAAAATGCTCGGGTGCTCGTTACTCGAGCCTAGTATTTCCCGATACTCGAGTGCTCGTTTCGAGTAACGAACCCCATTGAAGTCAATGGGAGACTCAAGCATTTTTTGAGGGGACCCAAGTTCGCTAGAGGGAAGGTCGTGTGAAAACCTGTCAACCTCAGAAATTGATGGAAACACAACTGAAATGGACAGGAAACAGCAGGGGCAGCATGTATGGATGCCTCTGAGGCTGCCTAATGGCACCATTATGCCTAATTCTGTGCAACAGACTGGTTAAAACAGAGGTAGGCATATGGACCACCCAAAAACTCAGCCTGACACAGCATGGCATTGAGAACACAGGGAACCATTAAAACAGAGGTAGCTTATTATGAACCGCCCAAAAATTCAGCCTGACACAGCATAGCGGTGAGGACAGAGTGAACAAGGTAGAACCGGTAGCCAGTCAGCCTTCCAAAAATTATACCAGACCTAGCATGGCAGTGAGCACACAGAGAACCATTAAAAGTGAGTGAGGAAGAAAGTGAGCCTCCCCAAAATTAGGCCAAACACTGCATGGCATTGAGCACACAGAGAACTCCCGGTAACAGCAGTAGCCAACATGGAGGCCAGGCAGGAGCAACAGTAACCAACATGGAGGCCAGGCAGGAGCAACAGTAACCAACATGGAGGCCAGGCAGGAGCAACAGTAGTTAACATGGATGCCAGTTAAGGCCCAGCAGTAGCCAACATGGAGGCAAGGGCAGGCACCACAGTAGTCAGTAGTAGTCAACATGGATGCCAGTTAAGGCCCAGCAGTAGTCAACATGGATGCCAGTTAAGGCCCAGCAGTAGCCAACATGGAGGCAAGGGCAGGGACAACAGTAGTCAACATGGATGCCAGTGAAGGCCCAGCAGTTGTCAACATGGATGCCAGTTAAGGCCCAGCAGTAGCCAACATGGATGCCAGTTAAGACCCAGCAGTAGTCAACATGGATGCCAGTTAAGACCCAGCAGTAGCCAACATGGAGGCAAGGGCAGGCACACCAGTAGTCAGCAGGAGTCAACATGGATGCCAGTTAAGGCCCAGCAGTAGCCAACATGGAGGCAAGGGCAGGCACAACAGTAGTCAACATGGATGCCAGTAAAGGCCCAGCAGTAGCCAACATGGAGGCAAGGGCAGCATGGTGGCTCAGTGGTTAGCACTGTAGCCTTGCAGCGCTGGAGTCCTGGGTTCAAAGACGACCAAGGACAACATCTGCAAAAAGTTTGTATGTTCTCTCCATGTTTGCGTGGGTTTCCTCCGGGTACTCCGGTTTCCTCCCACACCCAAAAACATACAGATAGGTGAAGCGCTGCGGAATCTGTGTGCGCTATACAAATAATTAAAAAAAACAAACAAGGGCAGGCAGAGCAGTAGTCAACATGGATGCCAGTTAAGGCCCAGCAGTAGTCAACATGGATGCCAGTAAAGGCCCAGCAATAGTCAACATGGATGCCAGTTAAGGCCCAGCAAAAAGGAGGCAAGGGCGGGCCCAGCAGTAGTCAACATGGATGCCAGTAAAGGCCCAGTAGTAGTCAACATGAATTCCAGTTAAGGCCCAGCAACAAGGATGCAAGGGCAGGCCCAGCAGTAGTCACATGGATGCCAGTTAAGGCCCAGCAGTAGTCAACATGGATGCCAGTTAAGGCCCAGCAGTAGTCAACATGGATGCCAGTTAAGGCCCAGCAGTAGTCAACATGGATGTCAGTTAAGGCCTAGCAGTAGTCAACATGGATGCCAGTTAAGGCCCAGCAACAAGGATGCAAGGGCAGGCCCAGCAGCAGTCAACATGGATGCCAGTTAAGGCCCAGCAGTAGTCAACATGGATGCCAGTTAAGGCCCAGCAGTAGTCAACATGGATGCCAGTTAAGGCCCAGCAGTAGTCAACATGGATGCCAGTTAAGGCCCAGCAGTATTCAACATGGATGCCAGTTAACCCCTTCAAGATCAAGCCTATTTGCACCTTAATGACCAGGCTCATTTTTCAAAATCTGACCTGTCTCACTTTATGCGCTTATAGCTCAGTGATGCTTTAACGTATGCTAGCGATTCTGAGACTGTTTTTCCGTCACATATGGCACTTTAAATAAGTGGCAAAATTTGGTCACTACTTTGTGTGTGTTTTTGTAAAAAACATCAAAATATCATGAAAAATTAAAAAAAATTGCATTTTATGAACTTTGAAATTCTCTGCTTCTAAAAAAAGAAAGTCGTATCACATAAATTAGTTACTAAGTCACATTACCAATATGTCCTCTTTATTCTGGCTTCATTTCATAAACATATTTTACTTTTTAGGGTGTTACGGGGGTTAGAAATGTATCAGCAAATTACCACATTTTCGTGAAAGTTTCCAAAACTGTTTTTTTTAGGGACCAGTTATTTTTTTAAGTTGATTTAGGAGGTTTGTATACAGGAAACCCCCATAAGTGACCCCATTTTGGAAACTACACACCTTAAAAAATTAATCTAGGGGTATAATGAGCATTTTAACCCTACAGGGGCTGGAGGAAAGTATTCACTATTAGGCCGTAAAAAATTTAAAAATTAAAATTTTCCAATAATATATACGTTTAGATTAAAGTTTCTCATTTTCAAAAGGAACATGAGAGAAAAAGCACCCCAAAATTTGTAATGCAGGTTCTCTTGAGTACTACGGTACCCCATATGTGGGCGTAAACCACTGTATGGGCACACAGCAGGGCTCAGAAGGAAGGGAGCGCCAATTAGCTTTTCCATTGCAGATTTTGCTGAAGAAGTTTCCGAGTGCCAGGTGCGTTTGCAGCGCCCCTGTAGTGTCAGCAGAGAGAAAAACCCCTATAAGTCACCCCATTTTGAAAAGTACACCCCTCAAAGAATTCATCTTGGGGTAGGATGAGCATTTTCACCCCACAGGTATTAGAGGAAAGTATTCAAAAGTAGACAGTAAAAATTAAAAACTCTAATTTTTCTAATAATATGTTTGTTTAGTTTGAAATTTCTCGACTTGGGGGGGGGGGGGGGAACCATCACTTTTTATCCCCTGTCACCAATCATTTATGGTGACAGGGGATAAAAAGTGCCGGCGGCACATGGCACAAGCGATCAGCGGTATATAGTATATACCGCTGATCGCTTGTACCGGACCCCACAGGGGGGGTCCCGATGACTGCCCCATGTTCTCCGCTACCTCCGCTGGTGGAGAGCATGGGGCTTTCATTCATTTTTCTTTTTTGATCACTGTGAACAGACATTAGTCTGTTCACAGTGATGGCGGCGGCCATCTTGGATCTGATGGCTGCCGCGGAGAGGGGGGGTTAGATACTGGGGCACTAGGGGGGCTGATCTGGGGTCTGATTTAACTTATTTCATCTCCCCCCACTGTGGATTCACGGTGGGGGGACATGAAATACAGCGGCGGCACCGGCCCATTAGTGACCGCCGTATCGGCAGTCACTAAGGGGTTAATGAGGGTCGGCTGCGGGATCGCAGCTGACTCTCATTATCTCCGGTGCTGGACACAGATGAGAGCGGGATCGCTATCTCTGCAGCGGTCCAGTTCTAATCACAAAGCCCTCTGAAGTCAGGAACGTATATATACATTCCTACTGCACGGGGTATGTGCAATAGGAACGTATATATACATGTTACTGACGTGAAGGGGTTAAGGCCCAGCAGTAGCCAACATAGAGGCAATGGCAGGCACACCAGTAGTCAACATGGATGCCAGTTAAGGCCAAGCAGTGGCCAACATGGAGGCAAGGGCAGGCACACCAGTAGTAAGCAGTAGTCAACATGGATGCCAGTTGACTTGCGGAAATGCGCACAGATGCAGTGCACCTTGTTGAGCAATTCAGACACATTGGGGTAAGCTTTAAGGAACCGTAGCAACATTAGGTTGAAGACGTGGGCCAGGCATGGTACATGTGTGAGGCTGCTGAGTTGCAGAGCCGCCACCAGGTTCCGCCCCTTGTCACACGCAACCAAGCTCACTGCTAATTACACACGAACCCGGGTGCTGACAGTTAACTGGCTAGGCCAGCTGTCAGTGACCATCAAGGGTACACCTGATGCCTCTCGACCGGGGGTGGTGAGGCCCCGACCACAGCTAGTCCAAAAACACTAAAATAAAACAGCTGGCTGGTTGGCGGGGGCGCGATCGGCGGGCCCCCGGCAACCAGTCCCGCTCCTCCGCAGACGTAGTGGGACGTCAGAAAATGGCAGTGAGGACACAGAGAACAATACAGTCTGCTTAAGAGGCCACGGAATTTGAACGAATACACTTTCAATCCTTTAAAGATCTAAGAGACGGTAAGTGCGGTAGCCTGTGTATTAAAAAGACCTGGTCAATCCTGCCTTCAAAACGGCTAAAACATCCAAGGAAGGTAGAAGGTGCTGTTCAGCAGTTTGAGCACCGCCTGTCGGCGCCTTCCCACGGCAGTGCTGCTGCGCCTAAAACTAAAATAGCCGTATTATGGCTAGATTTAGCCTCACCCCCTCATGCAGTTGTGCGTGATAGGCATCTCTTTGGAGGTAGGGTCGAAAAATAACAATAGAGTCTTCTTAAGAGACCCCGAGCTAAAAAATGAAAGGACAGCAGAGAACCCCCGCAAGTTGACATCCACAGATTATATGGTTTGAAATGGATAACACAAGGAGGCTAAATTAGGATCCACCATTATCACTGTCTGTTCCTTTGAACATTGGCGCGTATCTTGGAGATACAATAGATGACTAGACAGCCCTGCAAAATTGCACTTGAATTGAAGTCGATTTGATTTTAAAATTTAAATTGAAGGTTAGAAAATAAAAAAACATAAAGTGGCCATTACCGGCCTTTAGATGAGGCAGGTGTGGAACCTCAAAAAAATTAGGCCGGACACAGTACAGTAAGAGTAAAAAAAAAATAATAAAATAGCTGGCTGGTTAGCAGGGGCGCGATCGGCAGGCCCCCGGCAACCAGTGCCGCTCCTCCGCAGATGTAGTGTGACATCAGAGCATGGCAGTGAGGACACAGAGAACAACGAGGAAAGGGCAGGCACACCAGTAGTCTACATGGATGCCAGTTAAGGCCCAGCAACAACGAGGAAAGGGCAGGCACACCAGTAGTCTACGCGGATGCCAGTTAAGGCCCAGCAACAACGAGGCAAGGGCAGGCACACCAGTAGTCTACATGGATGCCAGTTAAGGCCCAGCAACAACAAGGCAAGGGCAGGCACACCAGTAGTCTACATGGATGCCAGTTAAAGGACAAGTGCCATGAAAAACTTTTTCCCAGTAATTGAAGCACATTACAAATCTATATAACTGTGTAATATGCTTCAATCACCTATCTGCCTCCCTTCCCTGTCTTTTCCGCCCCCTCCACCCCCCACCAGGAAGTGTCCTGACTCACACAGACCTGATTACTGTGGTCACCGTCACCAGGCTCTTCTCTCAGCTCCTTCTCCTGTTACACTAGCCTCCCCCTAACCTGCCTTGTCAGGTGACAGGCTTGCTCAGCTCCCATTGGCTGAACAACTGCAAGCCATCACTTGTCACATCTCACTTGCTTATCTTCCCTCAGACTGACTCCGGCACATAGGCAGCTCCCCCCTCCCCTCATCCCCTCTCTCCCCCTCCCCTCATACCCTCTTTCCCCCTCCCCTCATACCCTCTTTCCCCCTCCCCTCATACCCTCTCTCCCCCTCCCCTCATACCCTCTCCCCCCCTCCCCTCATACCCTCTCTCCCCCCTCCTCATACCCTCTCTCCTGCTGCCGTGGACTCAGTGAAGGAGTCATGTCACTAGAGAAGATAAGCTGAGCAAGCAGAGTCACCTGACAAGGAGGGGGAGGGGGAGGCTGGTGTAACAGGAGCTAGAGCAGCCCTCCTGCTGATGACTCATCCTCACAAGAAGGAGCTGCCTGGTGATGGTGACGACAGTAATCAGGTCTGTGTAAGTTTAGTGCACTTCCTGGTGGGGGGTGGAGGGGGAAAAGACAGGGAAGGGAGGCAGATAGGTGATTGAAGCACATTACAGAGTTATATAACTTTGTAATGTGCTTCAATTACTGGGAAAAAGTTTTTCATGGCACTTGTCCTTTAAGGCCCAGCAACAACGAGGCAAGGGCAGGCACACCAGTAGTCTACATGGATGCCATTTAAGGCCCAGCAACAACGAGGCAAGGGCATGCACACTAGTAGTCTACATGGATGCCAGTTAAGGCCCAGCAACAACGAGGCAAGGGCAGGCACACCAATAGTCTACATGGGTGCCAGTTAAGGCCCAGCAGTAGCCAACAAGTAGCCAACAACCCCCAGCACCCTTTCGATTTTCAATTTGACTGCAGCAGTGGGGGTAACATTCCCTGCATAATGTAACTACTGACTTCTACCCCGCCACCACCCTTTCGATTTTCAATTTGACTGCATTCCCTGCATAATGTGTCTCACCACCTCTCCCCCCACCGCTGTTTTGATTTTGAATTTGACTTTGATCCGTGAGGATCTGGCAATTGTCTACAAATCCCAGCTATACAGTGCAGTACACCAGGACCACCAGCCCCAAAATCAAAAAGGAGTACACTGAGCACTTCTTAGGGGTGTGTATACAACACCTAATGCCCCCTTTCTGCCAGCAGCCGGTCACCACAGTGTGCTGGTTAAATCGCGGTTGCAGCACTGCAACTCCCAGCCAGCAGTCTGTAGTAATACTATTAATAAAAGCTTTTAAGCCCTGAAAAGGTCTGTTTGTTTATATTGCTAGTATATACCCTGCCTACTGGAAGGCTATATCCTACACTGACACTCTCCCTGACCAGCAGCAGCTCTGTCCCTGATCTCTCACATTATGCGTCTGAAGACAGCACTGCCGGCGCCGAGTTTTATATGGCAGGGTCATCTGATCTGGCCAACCAATCGCTGCTATCGACATGTATGGGTCCCACGTCATCGCAGGATGTACCAAAGAGTCTTCTGCATGTTTATTGGCTGCGAAAAAGTGCGCAAACTTACAGGAAACGGATGATGAGATTTTCTCGAGTATCGCGAGATGCTTGTCCGAGTGACGAATACCATCGTACCCTAATACTCGATCGAGTACCAAGCTCGGATGAGCACGTTCGCTCATCTCTAATAACTACATAAAAAACATGCAAATAGTATAAAGACATGTATAATTGGTTAGTACTGCGGCTACATAAAAAACAGCGTACAAAAATATATAAAAAAGCAAAAAAAATAAAAACTTTTGAAAAAAAAACCTTTTGGAAAAAAAACCTTTTATTTTTATAAAAAAAAAAACACACAGCGGCCAAACATTTTTTAGAATAAACCTAAAACTGATACTATGCAATACTATGCACCCCCTCCCTCATTGTGTCTCTCGAGATCTACCTCAGAAAAGAGGAATGGGATGTCGGCAGAGAAAAGGGGAGGGCCCCCATGCTAAGACCTTCCCTGTAACATTAGGAAGTCAAGGATATCATCAAGAACTTTGTCCCTAATGAAAATTAGGGCACCAACCTATAACCCAAATAAGGCCAATGGATCAACTATAGACACATGACGGCCACACATATAACTAAGACACACAAAAAACTAAAAACAAAAACACAGACACAGACGAAGACAAAAACAAGAATAAAAACAAAGAGAGCCAGCCGGACCAACAAATAACACTTAGGTGACCCTCAAAACACCCAATGTGCCTTTAAGATCTTCAGTACAGTACCATTCCGATGCCCTAAACTGCAACATAATCTCCTTCCTTTCATCAGGGGTAGATACTTTTTCTAGGAAAGGTCTCCATTTGTGGAAGAATTGTTTGGTGACCCTTCCCATAGAGCGTAACGTGTCCAGTCGGTCTATGTGAAGGAGTGTTTTCAACTGGTCTGTTATTTCAGAAATTACTGGCGTCGCGGGGTCCAAACAATGCCTGAGAAGAAATTTTTAACTGCTAACAAAGCTGTATGGACTCCCTTGGCTGCCACTAGTTCTTGAGGATCATCTCCAGGAGATTTGGTGATGTAGTGAAAGAGGCAACCAAGAGGTTGACATGGTACCTTAACTTTCCATACTCTGTCTATCAGTTGCAAAGACTCCTGACTTTGGTATGTAGTAAAGTGGATAGGGCCCACGGTGAGGCTAGATTCGATTCCAGCCGATAGTTTGAGAAATGGCTGGTCCAATGGATCCAGTCTCTTATGTGGCAGAGCAGGGAAGCCAGGTTATACAGTCTGATATTAGGCAAATTTAAACCTCCCTGGAGTTTGGAGGGACATAATTTATCATATGCAATCCTTGGTCGCTTGCCACGCCAAATGAAACGTATGAAGGAGGATTGCAGACGACACACATGTTTGATCAGCAATGGTAGAGTCTGCAAAGGGTACAATAACCTTGTGAAACTTATCATTTTGATAAGATGTGCCCTACCCATTAAGGAAAGTGGGAGATCCTTCCATTTGTCCAACTCTTTTATGATTTTCAGGAAGAGGGGAGGATAGTTAAGCTTGTACAGTGTGTGAGAGGTGGGGCCTACTTTAATTCCCAAGTATGTTATGGAGGTGTGAACCACCTCCACCCCCGTTAGGAGTTATTTATTTGCGCTGGAAGAGCCTAGGAGCAGTAATTGACTCTTTGAGGGATTGACTTTGTACCCCGAAAAAGAACCCACATATGATAAGGTTTGGAGAATGGGGTCAAAGTGATCCTCCGGGGACCCAAGAGTGAGCAGCAAATCGTCAGCAAAACATAGGAGTTTTGTCTCTTCCCTCCCGACTAATATACCCTTGTATAGTGAGCTCGATGTCAGGTGTCTGGCCAGGGGCTCCAGAGAAAGGTTAAAAAGCAAGGGCGACAATGGGCAGTCTTGTCTCGTGCCCTTTTCTAAGTGAATGGCATCTGACAAGAAACCCGGCGTCGAGACCTTGGCCTTAGGGTTAGCATATATGGTCGTCAGGTATTGTCTAAGCGATCCTGTGAATCCAAATTTGTCCAGGACCATGTCGAGCCACCCCCAGTTGACGTTATCAAAAGCCTTTTCGGCATCTATCGACAAAAGAGCTGGGGCATGGTCGACATAGCGCCTGGACTGAACTGCATCCTGAATGGCAAGGATAGAGCGGATGTTCGTGACCGCAGATCTGCCCTGAGTGAACCCGACCTGGTGGAGGCCTAGGAGTTTTGGCATGACACCCATCAGTCTATTGAAGAAGAGTTTGGAAAGGATTTTTAAATCAAGATTAATTAGGCAGATAGGGCGATAGGATGAAGGTAGGGTTGGATCTTTGCCTGGTTTACTTAAGACCTTAATGTAAGCTGTGTCACTGGATGAAATGGTCCCTTCTCCCCGTAGAATAGTGTTGTAGACTGACAGAAGGGTTGGCGCGATATCATCCTGTAGGTGTTTATTTAGACGTATAACCGTCTGGCCCAGGTGCCTTGTGGGATTTCAGGGCCTTAATCGTCTGAATTATCTCCTCAGGTGTGAGAGGGGCATTTAATGTGTCTAAGTCATCCTGATCTATTTGTGGTAGGTCTATACCCTCTAGAAATCTCCGTCCCTCCTCCAGGTTTTGTTCCCCCTGTTTGTATAGCCTGACATAGTATTCTTGAAGAATACGGTTGATCTGTCTGGGGTCCCTTGTAAGTTTTCCCTTCCCTCCCCTCTCCCTCAGCTCCAAGATATTATTAGGATCTCTGTATCCCTTAGCCAGGTTCGCCAATAGTCTGCCAGACTTGTTCCCAAATTTGAACAAGTCTGTTTTCTTCTGATCCAGAAATTTTTTTTCCGTTGCCTCTAACGTCCTGTCCATGTCACGTTTGGCTGTCACCCAAGCCTTTCTATGGTGGTCTGCAGGGCTACGTAAGAAAGTGGTGTATGTGGTTCTCAGTCGGGATGTGGCCTCTTTAAAGGCCTTCTGGTTCGCTCTCTTCTTTCCCAGTCAATAGGATATGATATTGTCGCGTATAACAGCCTTGGCCGTCTCCCACAAAAGTACTGGTTGACCTCCATGACATGCATTATTGTTGAGAAAGTCTTTCCACCACTGTCAGGATCGGGCGATACAAACAGGACAAGACAGTGGGGCCTAGGTCTGAACCCCCCCCCCACTGTCACCTGCCTACTTGCCTCAAGCGGCCCTAGGCGGCCATGGACAACCATGAAGACGTTCCCTATGCTGCGTAAGTGAAACACAGAACAAGACGGACAAACACAATAAAGAATAGTCAAACAATCCGGGTCAAACCACACGGGCAACGCAGTACACAATCAGAAACACAAGGGATGGTCGAAAGTCAAGCGGAGGTCAGAACACGAGTGAGTCAGGCAGAAGGAATTAGGCTCTGACTTACATTTATACTGGATCAGGAGTCCGGACCAAAGGCTGATTGGTCCGGCCTCCTGAATCCAGACACAATTCAGCTGCAGCACTGCAGGCTGAGTGGCAGAGCGATCCGTAACTCAGCCTGCATTGAAGCTGCTCAGCTAAGTGCCGGCCGGTGGTCACGTGACCATGGCATCCCTGGTTGTCAGGGATGCCGTCTGGTCTCCGTGACGTCACTCGGCTCCGGCGGGCGGAGCGGCGGCAAGCTCCTGAGCCGGCCGCCGGAGCCGAGCTGGAGACAGACGCCGCTGGAGCCCGGGAAGGTAAGTTCCTGACAACCACATTGTGAGTTGGGAGCAAAAGACCTCATCCTTCATCAGGCAAGTTGGGAAGCGCCGTAGGATATCTGAGCCCTTAGGATATGTGTCCACAATGGAGACACTAACCGGAGCATGGTCCGAGATTAGCATGTCATGGATGTCAGTGGCCTCTACCTTCGCCAAGAGAGGGCCAGATGACAGAAGATAGTTCAACCTGGACCAAGATTGTTGGGAGTGGGAGAAATGAGTGAACTCACGATCAGCTGGGTGGTAGTATCGCCAGGTGTCTGTGAGGTCTGTGGTTTCCAGAAATTGAGAAAGAAGAGGGCGAAAAGATCTGAGTGGGACCACTCGCGGCAAGGTGCGTCTTCCTCCTCTGATAGAACCACATTTAAGTCCCCACCAACTAGCTTGAGACGTTCCCCATCTGCTATTATCTGCTGTCCAAGGGAGGAAAGGAAAGTGGCGTTAGAAGAGTTCAGACCATACTCCGAGTAAATGTTCATTCTACCCCCAGGGGTATCTAGAGTAAGGGCCCTATTCCCCCGGACGATTATCGTTTGCATAATCGTTAACGATTAACAATCTCAAACGACCACTATTGCGAAAGACCTGAAAACGTTCACTTATTTCCATGGAACGATAAGCGTTACTTATGATCGTAATTGCGATAGTTTTTTCTTCGCTATTTATTCGCTATTGCGTTCGTATCTATTGTGAACGACTGAACGATGTCTTATTCAATGCGAACGATTTGCAAACGATTTGCAAACGTTTTGCGAACGTGCAACGATAAAAATAGGTCCAGGTCTTATAAAGCGATCAACGATTTCCCATTCGGTCGTTAATTGTTAACTGCATTTCAACCGAACGATTATCGTTTAGATTCGAACGATTTAGTGATAATCTGAACGATAATCGTCTGGTGGAATAGGGCCCTAACCCTTCAGACTCTCCCAGACTCATCATGCCAGGAGTCAAGAAGCATGTGTAATGGTAGTTTTACACGGAGCGATAATTCGCCCGATCGCACGATTAACGATTTTGAATGAACAATGTTTTTTTCATAACGATTAGCGTTTACACGAAACGTTACATCGTACGGAAAAATCGTTTTGCGATCGCTTAAGCCTATCTCATACATAGGTGAAATCGTTGAAAGACTGTTTACATGGAACGATCTGCAAATTTTTTGCGAACGATCAATGACGATTTGAGAAGTTGTTGAAAGATCAAAATGAACGATTTCTCGCTCGTCGCTTGATCGTTCGCTGCGTTTACACGTACGATTATCGTTCGAATTTGACCGTTATCGTGCAAATTCAAACAATACATCGTTCAGTGTAAAACCACCATAAAAGGCGTTTGTGGATTAAAATCAACACTCCGCCTTTACCCTCTCTTGCTGGTGAACCCACCACGGCACCGACCCAGGTTCGTCTCATCCTAAAGTAATCACTCTCCTCTAAGTGAGTCTCCTGCAAGAGTCCTATGTCTGTTTTAAGTTTCTTGAGATGTCTAAGCACCATTGAGCATTTAGTGGGGGCTTTAAGCCCTTTCACATTCCAGGTGGTAACCTTCATGGGTGCACCAGCAATAGAGTAGGATATATAGCATGATTACCTGTACCGGTCAGGACCGGCTGACTCTCCAGACAACATACAAAACAAAGACAAGGACATCGACAGATCCGTTAGCCAAACACATAAACACTATGGGGGAGATTTATCAAAGGGTGTAAAATTTAGACTGGTGCAAACTACCCACAGCAACCAATCACAGCTCAGCTTTAGGCAGTGCTGAAAGGAAAGCTGAGCTGTGATTGGTTGCTGTGGGCAGTTTGCACCAATCTAAATTTTACACCCTTTGATAAATCTCCCCCTATAAACCCATTGTTGCACACTAGATACAACCAAAACATCAAAAGCATAACAAAACAGAAAAAATATGCGAAGAGAGCAAAGCATGAGCCTCTCTTTTTTCACTCATATCGGGGCACTCGCATAACCCCTCCTACCAGACGCTTGCAAGAGCCGACCAGGCTGGCACAGCTAGTTGACGGAAAAGCGCCACGCCATGGGTGGCCTGGTGATCACCACTATGGCCACTAAAGCAGAGAAATGAGAGGGAAGGGGAGGGAGAGGGGAGGGAGAGGGGGCGGGAGAGGGGGGGACGGGAAGGAGGGTAGGGGGGGGGAAGGGAGGTGGAAGAGGAAGGAAAGGAGCAGAGAAAAGAAAAATACTGTACAAAATGAAAATTCAGGCGACTCCAGCAAACAGTGGGAGTCCGGCCAACTGAATGGTTATAAACAGGAAACACACCGCGGATCTCAATTATCCGCCTCAACATGAATATTCACACTCAACATAAACTGGCGAGCTATCCGCTCATCAGTGATATTCAGCACAAACTAATCTGCCCCCGATGGGCAGCAAAAAGGAAAAAAGAATATGAGCTTTTACTGTGCCCAAAAGAAAAATACCCTATGGGACCATATTACAGTGGAACAGAGTTCAATCCATGGAGTCTGAGGACGTCTTGGGACTATCCGTGCGTCCTCGTTTTGCAGAATCCGGGATTTGCGTTGTAGATTTAGACAGAAGGTCCATGAACTGCCTGGCTTCCTCCGGTGCCTTGAAAGAAGCCGTGGATCCATCTTCTTTGTATATGACCAGGGTTGCTGGGAATTGCAGGTAGAACCTCCTCTTTTGCCTGAAGAGCTCCGACCATAATGTGGATAAGGCCCGGCGGCGCTTGGACACCTCCGCAGAATAATCACTGAACAGGAGAATTTTGAGCTCCCTGATCTGGATGTTTGCCTTGTCTGCATAGTTTAGGAATTTGGCTATAACCTGCCTCGGGCGATCACTTTTACCTCTCTGGTTTTGGGAGTCCTTCCCCGCAGAGCGGGACAGTGGCGGGCCTAGGCGGTGCGCCATTTCTACTGGGCAGGGTTGTTGCAAGCCCAGAGCCTGCGGGAGTTCAGTGGCGCAGATTTGGATAAGCTGGGCTTGCGGTATTGATTCCGGGAGACCGACAATTCTTAGGTTGCTCCTGCGGGAGCGATTTTCGAGATCTTCCGTTTTGTCTCTCAAGTCATTAGTCACTTTTGCCAAATCACCCAGCTGAGATTGTGTCTCAAATAGTTCCTCCTCTAGGGTAACTACCCGCTGTTCTAACTGGGAGATTTGTGTTGCGTGTTGTTTCACCTCCTTCTGTATCTGGGTCAGGGCTGCCGTGACTGTAGAACCCAGGGATGCTATTAGGTCAGGGGCCAGGATCCGTGCTACCTCCAGTGCTATAGTTTTGCACAATACCTGTAGTCCCGGGATAATCGGCTCCGTTCATGTGTCTGCCCCGAACATGTCTTGGCTGGCTTGCTGCGACATAGGGATGTGCGCTTCCTGTCCATCAGGCGCTGTGGGAGCCGTCGCTGCCATCTTAGTCTGCTGGCTTCCCTTCCCGCCGGATTTGTGGCTTTGCGCTGATGTGGATACTCAGTCCCCCTTCTTCTGGACGAACTTGTCCATTTAGCGGGTATGTCGGCTAGTGCTTGTGTAGGCACCTGCCCGGTTCTGATACGATTTGGAGCAGGGGGACACAGATTATCGCCGGTCAGGTCCGGAGCAGCTCTCACTCACGCCCAGCCATGAGCGCGCCGGAACCGCAAGGCCTCTAAACCTTAGTATTTTCTAACACTTCATTAAGGACACCTGGAGAAAGTGAACAGAGTCTAAAAATCCAATAGAATTCCCTATTTATGAGCTGTTTAAACCTACTGGGTACATCTTCTCTAATCTGTTCTAAAATAGTTATCTTTAAGCTGCTAAAATCAGAGTTGTGTTTCAGATAATAGTGTCTAGAGGCACTGTGCAACAAAAAAACGTTTTTAATATTGTCTCTATGCTAATTCATGCGGCACCCCACTGTCTGAATGGTGCGGCCCACATACTAAAATTTACAGGGACATTCAAGGAGGTATATAACATACTGTGTAGAACAGCAAAAAATCCCCCGAACCGGAAACATCTCATTGGTAACCGAAGAGGTAAACGTTGGTGAAGGTGTATCACTAATCCAACTACAGCACAAACATCCAGCCATATTGCACCTCATTGTACCAACAGTGTCAGTTGTTTGGACACCAGTATATACAGTGGGAGTAGTTTTACGGAGTTTGCCAGGTGCAAGTTGACTCCGTAGTGTTTTAGTTCTGCAGAAAATGATAGATGGATTTTTTGGGAGGATAGAACGCAGAATAGGGTCACTGCGAACAATCCCCCAATGTTTAGTTAAAACATCTTTAATGAGACTTCCGGTTCCGGCGCCATGAGGTAGAGCCGCACTTCACCTCGGCTCCGGCGCGTGATCCCGCTACCGCAATCCCGCACACCCGCAAACTTCACCGGGGGACCCCCGACAGCATACCCCTACATCTGGGCATAGGGATGGACCGTTACCTGAAGAAGGAGACGGTGGGGCACAAACCCAAAGGCCGCGGCAAGTCCCGCAAAGCGGACGGCGGAGACAACAACATGGCGCCCTCTCCTGCCTCCCCCAGGGTCGCCTCATCAGACCGCTCTGAGAAAGATTGTTCGGGAGAGAAGGACGAGGGTGAGACCTTCCCCATTGATTATGTCTCCCTTGCAGCAGAAGTGGCCAAAAGAATAACCCCTGGGCTGCAGGAATCTATCATAGCAGCGGTGACCACCACACTGAGCCAGGTCCAGGCAGAGGTCAAAGCACAGGGAGGGAGACTCACTGCAGCTGAAGACAGGATCCTGCGTCTGGAGGAGGCAGGGGACAGCATGCAGGCACGCTTATCCTCTGTGGAAGCTGACAATTAACGACTAGGGGAGAAGGTAGAAGACCTGGAAAACCGTTCCAGGAGGAACAACCTTTGCATAGTCGGTGTTTCTGAATCTGTGAGGCAAAGAGACTTGCTGCATTTGTGTGAAAAGATCATACCCTCTATGCTGGAATTGCCGCGGCAGTGCAAGGTAGAGAGGGCACACAGACTGGGCCAGTGGCGTAGCCACCGTGGTCGCGGGGGTCGCCGCCGCGACCGGGCCCGCCACAAGGGGGGCCCGCGGGGCCCCCCGATCAATCACTCTTGTGACCGCAAGCATTGTTTTGCTTGCGGTCACAAGAGTCTGGCTCCGTCTTTCCCACGGCTGCTGCGCGGCTGCCGGGGGTGTCGCGTCTTACCCCCGGCAGCGCGCGCATCCCAGAACTCCCTGCGCGCCTTGGGCCCTGACTTCCGGTTTCCGGCGCGCAGGGAGTTCTGGGATGCGCGCGCTGCCGGGGACAGATCAAAGGAGTGAGGATCAACGTGGGAGCGCGATGTCAGGTGAGTTAAGTTTTGTTTTTTTTATCAGCCTGTACGGGTGGGGGGAAAGGAGGGGGGCATCTATGAGGGTGGGGGGAAAGGAGGGGGGCATCTATGAGGGTGGGGGGAAAGGAGGGGGGCATCTATGAGGGTGGGGGGAAAGGAGGGGGGCATCTATGAGGGTGGGGGGAAAGGAGGGGACCATCTATGAGGGTGGGGGGAAAGAGGGGGCCATCTATGAGGGTGGGGGGAAAGGAGGGGGGCATCTATGAGGGTGGGGGGAAAGAGGGGGCCATCTATGAGGGTGGGGGGAAAGGAGGGGGGCATCTATGAGGGTGGGGGGAAAGAGGGGGGCCATCTATGAGGGTGGGGGGGAAGGAGGGGGGCATCTATCAGGGTGGGGGGAAAGGAGGGGGGCATCTATGAGGGTGGGGGGAAGAGGGGGCCATTTATGAGGGTGGGGGGAAAGAGGGGGGCCATCTATGAGGGTGGGGGGAAGGAGGGGGCCATCTATGAGGGTGGGGGGAAGGAGGGGGCCATCTATGAGGGTGGGGGGAAAGAGGAGCCACCTATGAGGGTGGGGAGAAAGAGGGGCCATCTATGAGGGTGGGGGGAAAGAGGGGGGCCATCTATGAGGGTGGGGGGGGGAAGGGGACCATCTATAAGGGAGGGAGGAAGGGGACCATCTATAAAGGGGGGGAAAGGGGACCATCTATAAGGGAGGGGGGGAAGGGGACCATCTATAAGGGAGGGGGGGGGGGAAGGGGACCATCTATAAGGGAGGGGGGGAAGGGGACCATCTATAAGGGAGGGGGGGGGGGGGAAGGGGACCATCTATAAGGGAGGGGGGGAAGGGGACCATCTATAAGGGAGGGGGGGGGGGGAAGGGGACCATCTATAAGGGAGGGGGGGGGAAGGGGACCATCTATAAGGGAGGGTGGGGGGAGAGGGGACCATCTATAAGGGAGGGGGGGGAAGGGGACCATCTATAAGGGAGGGGGGGGGGGGAAGGGGACCATCTATAAGGGAGGGGGGGAAGGGGACCATCTATAAGGGAGGGGGGGGAAGGGGACCATCTATAAGGGAGGGGGGGGGGGAAGGGGACCATCTATAAGGGAGGGGGGGGAAGGGGACCATCTATAAGGGAGGGTGGGGGGAGAGGGGACCATCCATAAGGGAGGGTGAGGAGAGAGGGGGCCATCTATAAGGGAGGGGGTAGAGGGGGCCATCTATAAGGGAGGGGGTAGAGGGGGCCATCTATTTGGGGGGGCAACATAGGGGGAGAGGGAATACACAGAGGGGGGCATATATTATTAGGAGGTCACATAGAGTATGGGCTACCCACTAAATGAGGGTGTAAAGGGGACAGTACAGATGTGTAGAGAGATGGAGATGGTGTCAGAGTGTGGAGCCTAATATATCTGTCTGGCAGATTCTGTGGATTCGTGGCTCGGAGAAGTTCTCATAACGGCCCAGGACAGATGGAGAAGATGATGAAAAGGAAAGAACTCCGATCAGAAAAGACGTCCCCTGTGAGTCACCTGATATAACTGCACAGTAATGTATATGGTGTATAGAGCCTGTGTAGAGCTGGGGCCACCTCTATATGACTGGATGAGGTGATTTAGTGTACTGGATTTGGTCAGTAACAATATGGTGGTGATGGTAGTGGTTGTGGTGTGGCGGTAATGTTTCCTCCCTATATACTGGTAATATTGGTCTCAGTATACAGGATTTGGTCGGTAACAGTATGGCGGTAATAGGTAATATCTGTCTTGGTGTGTGTGTGTGTGTGTGTATATATATATATATATATATATATATATATATATATATATATATACATACAGTGGTACCTTGGTTTAAGAGTAACTTCGTTTAAGAGCGTTTTGGTTTAAGAGCTCACAGTTTTTCAAAATTGTGACTTGGTTTAAGAACATTGCTTTGGTTTAAGAACTTCCTGTATTGGGTGGGAGCGTGAGTGGGGGAGGGGCATGGCCTGCATAGCGGGGTCTACAGCACTGTACTCTAAACACCTTCCAAATCATAGCAGATCCCCTTCAGGCTGGGGCTTACATCAGGGGACAGGACTGTGGGGGGGGGGGTAATCTCTCCATAGCTGTAATCCTTCTCTCCCCGGACAGAGAGCGCTGCATGTATGTGCCCACATCTGTCCTGCTCATTCCTCCCTGCTCCCTGCAGTCTCTGTCAGCCCTTGTGTTTCCCTCCTCTCCATTACTGTACAGTACAGAATAATAAATATATTTGGGGTGTGGAACCAATTGTCTGCATTTACATGATTTCTTATAGGAAAATTTGCTTTGGTTTAAGAGTGGATTTGGATTACAAGCATGGTCCTGGAACGAATTATGCTCATAATCCAAGGCACCACTGTGTGTATATATATATAAATATATATATATATATATACACACACACACACACACAACAATAGCATCACTTGGTCGTGAAAGGAGGGGGGGGGGGCCCAAGTTGGCCTCTCGCACCAGGGCCCAGGAGACATTAGCTACGCCCCTGGACTGGGCCCAGACCCTAAATTAATGATAGATGAAGGTATACCAACAGGCTTACAGCAAAAGGCTCGACCAAGGCAAGTCATAGTAAAGTACCTGGACTTTACAGACAAAGTGGCTATACAGCGGGCTTTTAAAAACAGGAAGAATAACCTGGAATTTGAAGGTCAGCGACTGCTAATATTCAGTGGAAGTTTCTCGGCGCAGGAAGCTCCTGTCTCCTATATGCTCTGCCCTGTTCCGCAGACAGGTCCGCTTTGCCCTAATGTACCCTGCTACCTTGCGTGTATTTCACACGGATGGCTAAGTTTCTTCATTCACTGACCCCATGGAGGCGGCTGAAGGCTTGAGAGACATTCTGGAACAACGGTCACCTGGACCCTCCGCTGGCTCACCACGGACGTCCGACAGGAACGATTCTAGGATCCCCATCTCCCAGAACAGGGCACGGAGCCTGTGCCTGCTCCCATCACCAGGACTTTCCGTGTGGTCAGAGCCGCCCAAGGAGAAAAGATCTCGCCGTACTACCCAACTCCAGGACGAAGGGGTTTGACCACTGATTCTACGGACTTCATTCCGTCCCTACTAGATACGTTGTGCCAGTCTCTAAGAACTGTGATGCTGCACTATCTCGACTGGGCCTGGTAGACTACATTGTGTCGCTAACGTGCTGCCATTTCCACTCTCTTGCTCTCTTTCTGTGTCTAAAAATGCCTCTCTCTCTTCCCCTTTTCTTCTTTTGCATCCTCCTTCTTGGTACCCTTCCCTCTCTCTTAGGGATGTTTAACATATTGTCTCTCATGCACGGGATCCGGGGCAGGAGCTGGGTGGATTATGTTCAACTGCCTACTATTAGCGCTCTCACTCATGGAAAAAAGTGAGGTCCTGAGACCAGTCACTTGCTGGGCGGTGGTTAGTCTCAGCATCGCCTTGATGGTCTATTTGATATGGATTAGGATGTCCTTATTTTTACATGCTTTTCCTTTATTGTTTGGGGGTGGGGGGGATGCTCACGTCCAGGGGGGGTAATGCAATTGTGTCTCTGATTAATATTTTCTCTCTGCTTGATTATGGTTAGAATAATCACGTGGAACGTCAAGGGTCTCAGATCCCCACACAAACGTCATATGGTGCTGCGTCATCTGAAGAAATTCTCTCCTGACATCGTGTTCCTTCAAGAGACGCATCTGGCAGCAGAGGATTTCTTCAGAATGAAGAGGAACTGGGTGGGAGAAGTATATGGATTTCCTGCGGTTGACCGCAAAGCTGGGGTACTGATTCTTATTCATAGATCGTTTGGACATGAGGTATGTAAATCCTGGTCGGATTCTGATGGTCGCATTTGCAAAGTACACCTTGTAACGCCACTGGAAGAGCTACTTCTGGTCAATGTTTATGCTCCCTCTGATTCCAATACACGCTTCTTCTCCTCATTATCAGATCTGCTATTGCAGGAGACGATGATTCACAAAATTATAGGAGGGGATTGCAATGCGGTGATGTCACACGCAGAGGATAGGAAATCTAGTGGACCTACACCGACTCTACCCAGACATAGTGATTCCGCCCTTCCAAAATGGGCATCGTCGGTGGAGGTCACGGATGTATGGAGACTAGTCAATCCTGACAACCGCGAATTTACCCACTTCTCTTTCCCCCACAACTCGTGGTCTCGGATTGACTACTTATTCATATCCAACTCACTTCTTCCCCGAATAGACACAGTGAAGATAGATGAGCTTATTATATCTGACCACACTCCGGTGGTTCTACACATCCACGATAGGGTCCCTAGAGGTACTGATTACTTATGGCGGTTCCCCATGGGTTTGGCTCGTGATGAAAATTTTAGAGACCTCTTAAAAGGGTGGTGGTTGGAGTATAAAAGGGATAACCTGGAGCACACTGACTCCCCCCAATTATTTTGGGATACTGCCAAGGCTGTCCTCAGAGGACGTATAATGGCATATGTACATAGCATTAAGAGTAAAAGTGCAGAACATATAGCCAAACTCAGTTCCCACCTTAGGTCGGCTTACACAGCCTTTCTAGACTCTCCCTCTCCAGCTTCAAAATCTGAATGGCAATCAGTGAGGGCTGAATATGAGGAATGGCTGGAACGTAGAGAGAATATCACCCGCTCTCATTTTGAAGCCACACTTTTCCGTCATGGGAACAATCCAGGGAGGCTCCTAGCCAAACTGGCCAAAGGGCGATCCCCACAACACCATATTCAGGCCTTGAAAGACAGGAAAGGGAACTTGCAACAGCATCCGACCAGGATTAACGAAATTTTGAAATAATTCTACCAAACTCTCTACTCTATGGTGCCTGACCCAAATAGTCCAAAAAGGGATTGGCTGTTAATGTCGGGGTTACCGGCACTATCTGAGGAACATAGAGCGATGCTTAATTCTGATGTCTCCCTGGCTGAGGTGTGCAAAGTGATTAAGGCCCTTAAACCGCAGAAAGCCCCGGGCCCGGATGGGTATACCGGAGATTTCTTTAAATTATTGATGGAAGAGATCAGCCCAACCTTACAATCCCTGTATAATACTTTCCTCCAAGGTGGTCAGATTTCCCAAGCCATGAATACTGCCTATATTAAAGTCCTCCCTAAGCCCGGGAAAGATCTCACATCCCCGGGGGGATACAGACCGATATCCCTGATCAATGTGGATCTAAAGATATGTTCCAAAATTATGGCTGATAGGCTGGCTTCATTGCTTCCCAATCTGATTTCCGAGGACCAAGTTGGGTTTATTCAGGGGCGGTCGGCTGTGACCAACCTTAGAAAGGTCATTGGAGTATTAGATGAGGTTCACCTCCGTCCTGGTTCACACCTCTCCCCCGCCATTCTCTCGATCGATGCTGAAAAAGCTTTTGATAATGTGCGGTGGGAGTGGGTGTGGGCGGTGATGGATAAAATGGGTTTTAATGGCGCCTTCATGACATATCTTAAGGTGCTCTATACGTCCCCCTTAGCAAGAATTAGCACACCGGGATTTCTTTCCCAAACATTTCAGTTAGAGAAAGGCACCAGACAGGGGTGCCCCCTATCTCCCCTCTTATTCAATTTAGCTATTGAACCCCTCTCACGGGCCTTGGCCGCTCACAACCTGATAGAGGGCATAAAGGTGGGGGGCATCCCTGTAAAACTTGCGCTCTTTGCGGATGACCTCTTACTGTTCCTGGAACATCCCCAAAGAGATCTCAAGGAAGTTTTCCATTGCTTGACAGACTTCGGCATATGCTCAGGGTTTCGGGTTAATGTAGCAAAGAGCACCATGCTTGACCTATCCAAAGATACTCATAGCAGACCACGCTTGACCCCTGATACTACAGTTAAGGTTACCCGGGCGTCTATCAGGTACCTGGGAGTTAATATTGGTCCTCAACCAGGGCAGATATATTCCCTAAACTACCCCCCCTCATCCAGTCGATTCTTACAGACTTAGATAAATGGAAAAACCTACCTCTGCCACTTATGGCTCGATGCCACTTACTTAAAATGCTTGCGTTTTCCAGGATGCTATATCCCATGCAGACGATTCCAGTTTTGCTACGCCATATTGATATCAACAGGATGAATTCTGCTTTTATTAAATTCATATGGAACGGAAAGCGACCTCGTATTTCCTTACAGAAGCTGTCACTTTTCCGAGATCAGGGAGGCCTTAACTTCCCGGATATTCGTAGGTACAATTTAGCGTGCCTTTTGCGGCATGGTATTGACTGGATGAGGGGGACAGGGACGTACTCTAATGTACAGCTGGAAGCTGCCATGGCTGCTCCATGGTCGCTGCAAGCACTCCTTCATACCAAATTCTCGGTACTTCCGAGGCAGATCAAGCATAGTATCCTCCTAAGGGATAGCATAATGGCCTGGAAAGGGGTCCTGAAAGGGATGAAGCTACCCTTCCTGATTGGGAGGCGAATGCCGCTGTGGACGCACCCTGAACTCCAGGGAGGGGCTTTAAATAAATTCTTTCCCTTCTGGAGGGATAAAGGCATAGTTACAGTGCAACAGTTACTACACCCTACAGAGCATAGATATGCGACCTTTGTTGAATTGAGACATACGGAGTAGGGAAAGGCCACTTTATTTTATACAACCAACTTATGGCCTTTTTACGCCCACGCCTACGAGATGTGACAATCCTCAGACAGACAGATGTTATAGAAGACTTATCACGGTCAGAGAACCCCATACATTCACTATCCTACACTTACTGGGCTCTCCGAAAGGGGATTTCACAAAATTTTGCCCAAGGAATTTTTAAATATTGGGAATCTAAACTGCAGAAAGATGACCTTACTAAAGCTATTCTTGATGGGTGGGCCTCTGTCCGCAAGGCGGTGTTAAGTGAAACATGGAGGGAGACCCAATTTAAGATTATTCACCGTGCTACATATGGCTTCACTTTTCCTAAGACGCCTGAACACCCTGACCGGATTGAGGCCTGCCCAAATTTTAATGAAAAAGGGACAGACTTACTTCATGGATTAGTATCATGCCCACTAACCAGACATTTTTGGGTCAAACTGAGAGATCTTATGCTGAACGGACTTCGCATATCTATTCCCTTAGACCCCTCCTTTCTCCTGTTGCATATCCCTCCAGAAGAGGGTAAGATAACATTACTTATTCATCTATTTGTCCTGATAGCTAAACGTTGTCTACTGGCGAGGTGGCTGATACCACAGATGCCCACCCCAGAAGATGTGGTGGATCAGGCTAAGTGTTACTTACGTATGGACCAGATGGAAATTGCTAGAGCCAAAGACAAACTAACTAAAGGGTTCTTTAAAAAATGGTCTACTTTTATTCGCTCCTTCTTGCAGAGAGACGAAATTGTCCACATTATGACGGGGTTTAGAAACACAACCTGGTATATGCGTAAAGACATTGCGGGCACCCTTGGCAAACTGAAGGTGTAGGCCTAGTGGCTGACGACCCTGGTAACTACGAACATTGATTAGATAGTAGAGACACAATTGGACGTGAGCATGGGGGGGGGGAGGAAGGGTGTTCCGGGATTGTTACATGGTTTGCTATACTGTTCTGGCCCGATGGGCCTTTCTGTTTGCTTTATTTCCAAACTATATTATCTGCTGATACTTTCTGTTAGGCGAATGAGAATAATTCGCCCTGTTGTATTTTGGAATGGTGTGAAAATGAAAAACCAAATAAAACTTTAAAAACAAAAAACAAAAACAAAAAAACATCTTTAATTTCACGAGCCCCACAATAGTATTCCGTAATTAAAGACAACCCATAATTATTCTTAGCTGCAGGTTTCCTCTGTTCACTTTGCTTTGCTTTCATCTTATCCAAAATACTCTTTTGTATAATATTTTTATTTCTATTATATGCACTAGAAAGTAGACGTTTGGGGTAACCCTTACTCACAAAACCATTATACAAAATTTTTGACTGTTGCTGAAAGTCCATATCCATGGTACAATTCATTCTAATACGTTGATGTTGGCCAAAAGGCACATTTTTTAGCCAATTAGGAAGATGACAACTAGTAAAGTCTAAAAAACTATTTACGTCAACTTTTTTTTAAAAAAGTGGAGGTTTAAATAGAAGAGTCGGGGCCTTTTTTAATAATTAAATTCAGAAACTCCAAACAAGCATCTCCATAATTTAAAGTGAATTTAATAACCCAATTATTCTGATTTAAAAGCTAAACAAAAGAAAATGCATCCTCTTTGGTCCCTGTCCACACCATGAAAAAGTTGTCTATAAAACGACGATAGAAAAAAACATATTGCTTAAACATCTCAAGCTCCTCCTCAAAACGCCCCATGAAAAGGTTTGCAAAGCTGGGGGAGAAGCGAGAGCCCATCGCACAGCCCCTAACTTGACGAAAGATCTCTCCCTCAAACGAAAACGCATTATGTTCAAGGATAAAACCTATCCCATCTAAAATAAAATGAGCTTGTAGTGTAGGCAAAGTAGTATCGTTACTTCGTTACTTAGCTAAATAATAATAAACTGATTCTAATCCCAAAGAAATATCAATATTGGAGTAAAGTGCACTAACATCCAAAGAAATAAAAGAGAAATCAGAAGGCAAAGAGAGTGCGTGGAATTCTGAAATGAGTTGAGATGAATCCTTTAAAAAGGAAGGTAATAAACAAACATATTTTAATAATAAATCAATAAAATGTGAAAGGTTACTACTAGTAAGGGAACCCACGCCCGAAATGATAGGTCTCCTGGGAGGTTTTTTATCACACTTGTGCACTTTAGGTAAATAGTAAAAGTAAGGAAGATTAGTATGTGAAACAAGCAAAAAGTCTTTTTCATTTTTGTTTAAAAAACCTGCACTAATAGCATCATGTATAAGTGAGGTATAAGTTTTTATTTATTCCAAAGTCGGATCCATATCAAGCTTGATATAATAGTCAGTGTCTGATACTATCCTATAAGCTTTCTCTAGATAGTCAGACCTATTTAGCAGCACAGTAGCGCCCCCCTTGTCAGCAGGGCGTAAGACCTCTCACCTCTGGTCAGATTGTCTTTATAACCCTTGTTATCCACTATCTTGTTGATGTCACGTAAATCACCAAGAATAAAATGTTTCAACAAAATGACCTCTACTTTGTAGTGGATGAAAGTTGGACTTATTTTTTACTGGGACATGGCAAAAATCCTCAGCAAGGGGGTTGGCTGTGTCATGAGAGGATTCATATGTGATCTGATTACCAGAATCCTTTAATAAAAAGTGTCGCTTGAGGGTAAGCTTACGAATAAATTCATTAATGTCCAAAAAAATATTAAAATTATTAGGATACGAAACTGGACAAAAGGACAAGCCTTTAATTAACAAACTAATTTCATTTTCACTAAGAACATAGGAGGACAGGTTAAATAATGTAACCGTTTGTGGGGTATCAGTTAAAGGAAATGCAGTGTTGTTGGATTCTTACACAGATCTGTTTTTCCTTTTTTGTCTGTTTTGTCTAATGTCGCCTCTGCAGCCTCTAAATAGGTTTTTCTTTTTCCTTTTCTTTCTCCTTCTGACTGGGGAGAATTAGGGTATTTTCTGTATACTGTGGTTCCTGATCTGAGGAGCAAGAGCCACAGCATCCACACTTGCAGGGCGGGAGTCTTAAAAAATAGAAGACTTAGAAGAATTAGTAGAATTATAGTCATTAATTGTATTCTCTACTAAGTTGGTAGATATAACAGAATTGTGTAATGGAGTACCGTACACTGTAAGCTCAAATACTGTATCTGCATCTGAAATAGAAGAATTAATAGATATCTCTTTCATCTAATAAAGCTAAAGGTACACTATCAACAACAATAGTGTCTCCAGTAGCCATACATGACTCCTCACTGATAGAAGTGGTAGTATTTGTATTAGGTACATGTACTTTTTGTGTTGCCGCATGGCAGTTTTTTTGTGTGTAATCACATAAAGGTTTTTTCCATGTGATGCATTAGTGATTTGGCTGTGGATTTGTTTGTGTGATTATTCCAGGAGGATCGACGTCTCTCTTTTGTATATCCAGAATTCATTTTAGGAAATTAATGATTGGACGTTTGCTCATCTACCCTCTTACATTGCTTCTTAGGCCATTTCCTTATCTGCTTAGTAAGGTAATCCTCCTTATCACGATTAAATTTGGACACTTTTTTGTTAATAATATCAACCTCTAAGGAGTTCAATCTGTCAAAAATAGACTTATCCAGTTTCCTATATTCAGCAAAATGTCTAAAAGGAGCCAAATCAGCAATCACCACTTTAGCATCAATAAGAGCCTTATTAGCCACATTACTGCGTTTAGTTACCAGTCTGGTCATCATGTCAGCAGTAGTCTGTTCCAACAACTGTTCCTTGTCATTGGTAAAATCAGCATCTTCCAAAAAGGGTGATTCAGTCGGTATACGTAAACCTCTAGGTGCAATGGATTCACGCAGATACAGTTGTAAAAAATTAACATCCAAAGTCTGTTGAATTTCAACTTTACACAAATCCTCCAGCTTCAAAAACAAATCAAATCAGTCATAGTCTTTAACTCGTCCTGTGGGATATGATCACTTGACACATACTTATCTGTATCTTTACTAGATGAGGATAATATTTGCTGTATTAGCTAATCACGTAGTTCACCTCTGTTGTTGTAAAATTCCATATTTAAATGGAGACCAGTCGATCCCAGCCAAACACAAGGGGGTGCAGCTATCCTGAATAAGGAATAAATCACTCTCGAGTAACCAACAGGTTCACGAAGTCTAAAAGAAAAACAAGGGACATCGCTCCATGGCGCGGATCAGCTGGACTAAAAGGGGTGAAGGGATAGATTATCACTATTTCCTTTTGGTATAAGTTGTGTGTCTCTCCTGTAATGTTTTATGAAATTATGACACTTGAAACAGGAACCGGTACCGTTCCGAAATGCGTTGGGTCTATTTAATAAACTTTTATAGTTTTATATTATTCGCAGGTTTATGCCTTTCATGCTATTCCGAGTTGTGCCTCCTGTTCAGCACAACTCTATCAGGTGAGGGTTACCATATTCTATCCCTTCACCCCTTTTAGTCCAGCTGATCCGCGGGGCATGGAGCGCTGTCCCTTGTTTTTCTTTCGGATCAGTTCCTGACTCTTTGGCTCTTTTGCGGATACTGTCCTGCTCTGTAACTACTCCTGGTCCACGGCGTGGGTTGAGGTTGTCTCTGGCTTGTAAGAAAGTTGTGAGAGGCGTCCTTCCCATACGGTGTACTAGCTAAGACTGACTTAGAGTACAGGGGCCTGGCAGAGGGCCAGGGCCCAGATAGGACCACTGTGGAGAGCTATCTGGATTGTGCCCTTCCTCCACAATGTCCAGGACGAAAGACCTTTGCTCCTCCTCCACCCATGTGACTTACTTCCTCTCAGCATGTAAGGTGCGCTGTGAGTGGGTGAAGAGTGCAACAGAAGAAGAAAGAAGGGAGATGATAGGAAAGAAGAAAACAGAACTCCTACTGGTCTACAGATTCAGGTGCCACATAGAAAACAATAACCCTTTGCATCCTTTAGCTGTGCAGCTTTCAAATGAACATATACAATACAGTGGCATTTAGTGGCAAACTTCAGTACTGCTTCCATCACCACAATAACACAATAGGTACAGACTTTTGCGAAGGCTATATACATCTGCAACACCCATCGTAGGACACCACACGTGAACTATTGGTTTTCGTCACGACACTAACACCTTTGGCTGAGCTAACAAACACCAGTAATAACATCACCCGGTTGAGTACGACACAACAAAAGTACAAAGAGTGTTTTATAAATTTTTCCTTCACTTTAAATTGTACTTTATATTGGGGTAGGTGCGCAATATTGTCAGTCTGTAAAAGTGACGTAATCCAGGGAGTTGGGAGTCTTAGATACATCCATGCTCCTCCTGTTGTGCCAGCTCAAATTCCTCGTGTTTCCATCACTTTCTGAGGTTTTCAGGTGACCAGAAACCCTCCCATCCCAAATGAGAGGCCCCTGAAAAATGGTCCAGTCTCCCATTGACTTTAATGGGGTATGTTACTCGGATCGAGCACTCAAACATTGGAAAATACTCGACTTGAGTAACAACCATTTTAGAACTCACTCCTTTCTAATTCTAACATTTCTCATGTTTGTCTGTGTTCTAATTCTCTGTAGCAGGATTAAGGCTGGGTTCACACTATGTATATTTGAGGCTGTATTTGTGAGGCTGTATAGCAACCAAAACCAGGAGTGGATTGAAAACACAGAAAGGCTCTGTTCACATAATGTTGTAATTGAGTGGATGGCCGTCATTTAATGGCAAATATTTGCTGTTATTTTAAAACAACGGCTGTGGTATTGAAATAATGGCCGTTATTTACTGTTATATGGCGGCCATCCACTCAATTTCAACATTGTGTGAACAGATCCTTTCTGTGTTTTCAATCCACTCCTGGTTTTGGTTGCTATGAGGACCTGACATGAGGACCAAATACTGCCTGAAATATACATAGTGTGAACCCAGCCATATATGTGTAAAAAGATTATTTTGTCTCCCCCTCCCCAAGACAATATTACATTATGCACAATAAGAAAAAAAGGCCTTCACCTCATAAGACAACCCCCTCCACCGCACACACAGCCATCTGATGGTTCCCGTGTCCCTGCTCTTACTGGATCCTCTTGGCACAGACTTGGACCCTCTTGGCACAGACTTGGATCCTCTTGGCACAGACTTGGACCCTCTTGGCACAGACTTGGACCCTCTTGGCACAGACTTGGACCCTCTTGGCAAAGACTTGGACCCTCTTGGCAAAGACTTGGACCCTCTTGGCACAGACCTGTGATGGTTGCAGCCCTCACCTTGCTGATCCCTTTCTTTCATTGGAGTTGTAGAGAATAGGTACGGTTACAATTACTAGGTGGTTAGACACTGGCTGGACAATATCGGTGTCACGGCCGCGGCGGCATCCCGTGTTCCGGGCCGCCGCCGCAACCTCCTCCTGCCCTATGCAGCCGCCAGGGTCCTTGTGCAGGGACCCGGCGCTGCCGCTAGTTCGGCCCCTGGGGGCGCCTCACCTTCCTCGCTCCTGTCTCTCACTGTGCTGGCCGGCGCGCGCGTCCCTGCCTCCTAGGGCGCGCGCGCGCCGTCTGTCTCAGATTTAAAGGGGCAGTGCGCTCCTAATTGGTCCACATGTCAATCACTCCCCTATAAGTTCCAGCCCTGCCCCCTCCCAGGTGTTGGAGCCTCTACATGCTTCCCATAGCGTTTGGCCCAGCTCCCTGTTGTTCCTGACCTTAGTCCTTGTCCCTTGTTCCTGTCTTCAGTCCTTGTCCCTAGTCCTTGCCCGCTGCCTTCCCATTGTTCCTGAGTCCTGTCCGCCACCTGCGATCATGCCTACAGACCTCTGCCTCCTGCCTACTGCTCCTGCCACGCCTCGCCTGCCGTCACTAGCAACCAAGCCAGGGGTAGCGACCTGGGGGTCGCCTGCCGCAGCAAGTCCATCCCGCCTTGCGGCGGGCTCTGGTGAAAGCCAGCGGCCCCTTAGACTCCGCTCCTTGGTGAGGTTAGTGCTATCGCTAGTGACGGTCCAGTGGATCCACTACTCCAGGCGTTACAGTAGGCTCCAACCATGGATCCCGGCGAGGTGCCTGACATCCGTGACGTAGCCAGAGTGGTCACTCAACAGGCCCTACAGATCCAGCAACAGTCGCAGCAGATCCAGCAACTGACTGCCGCCTTACAGCAGCATACTACTGCTCAGCGCTCACCACCTACTGCTGTCTCTTCGAAACTACAACTGGCTCTCCCGAGCAAATACGGTGGTGACCCCAAGTTGTGCAGGGGATTCCTGACTGTGCACCATGCATATTGAACTTTTAAGTAGTCAGTTTCCCACCGAGCGCTCTAAAGTGGCTTTCATCATCAGCCTATTGGAGGGTAGAGCTCTGGCTTGGGCCACGCCTCTCTGGGACCGAGATGACCCTACTGCTGCCAATCTCCGAACCTTTCTGGCCGAGTTTCGCTCCGTCTTTGAGGAACCTGCCCGTGCGTCTTCGGCTGAGACTGCTCTACTTAATCTCTCACAAGGGAATTCCTCCGTTGGCGACTATGCCATCCAATTTCGCACCCTGGCAGCAGAGCTAGACTGGAATGAGGCCGCTCTAATTGCCACCTTTAAAAAGGGCCTGTCCAGTCGGGTGAGAGACGTGCTTTCCGCCCGAGACCTACCTGCCTCCCTGAACGAACTCATCCTACTGGCCACCAGGGTTGATACTCGTTTTTCGGAGAGGGAGGAGGAGGTTCGGCATGAACAATGACTAAGCCTGTCCCGTCGCCTTCACCAGCTGGCGCCGGTCTTCCAGAATCCTGACATTCCGGTGTCCCAGCCGTCTCCTGAGGTTCCTATGCAGGTGGAACGGGCTCGCCTGACGCCTGCTGAGAGAATTCGTCGTCTGGAGCTGAATCTCTGCCTCTACTGCGGTGGCCCTGATCACTTTCGGCAGAGATGTGCCCAACGTCCTCAAGCGTCCGGGAAATGCTCGCACCTAGGTCCGGTGGGACAGGTGTCCCTAGGTGTGAATGCCACTTCTCCAAGATTGTCTATGCCAGTTTCCATCCAGACACCCTCAGGACAAAATCACCAGACTACTGCCTTTCTCGATTCTGGGTCAGCAGGCAGTTTTATTGCGGCAACATTGGTCCAAAGATGGCGGCTACCCGTGACCCAACTAGCCAGACCCCTGACTATCTCCTCGGTCACGGGCGAGATTCTTACCGACCATGTGTACTACCAGACCGCACCTCTAGTCCTCCAAGTGGGCCCTTTACATCAGGAAAAGATATCCTTCTACGTCCTGCCCCATTCTTCTCCCGCCATCCTCCTGGGACTCCCTTGGCTGCAATTACATGCCCCTAAGCTGGACAGGAGAACCGGGGAGATTCTCAGTTGGGGTCAGGACTGTTCCAACCAGTGTCTCAAGTCACCTCAGACCAAGTACTCGGTGTCGTCACCTGACCCCGCCAAGCCTCTATCCGGCCTACCGGCGGAAGACCAAGACTTGGCGGATGCCTTTTCTGCCGAGGAGGCGGACTCTCTACCATCTCACCGGGCGTACGATTGTCCCATAGACCTCCTTCCTGGTACTTCTTCTCCACGAGGTCGGGTGTACCCTCTCTCCGTACCAGAGACTGAGGCCATATCCTCCTACATCCGGGAGAACTTACAGAAGGATTTCTTCCACAAATCCACATCCCCTCGCCACATTATACCTCCCGATCGCCTAGTGCCAGTTGCCACCTCTACTCTTCAGAGAGTACCCCCCGGAAAGACCTATGTTCGCCCTGCGCTTCGAAGAAGGATTTTGAAGTGGGGACATTCCTCGTTGGTGGCCGGGCACCCTGGAGTCCAAAAGACCGGGCAACGGATCTCCCGCCACTACTGGTGGTCCAGTCTTTTCCAAGATGTCAAGGACTTTGTGGCTTCCTGTACCATCTGTGCCAAAAACAAGTCCTCCCGACTAAGGCCTGCCGGCCTATTACAGCCCTTGCCAGTTCCAGACCTTCCCTGGCACCACATAGGGATGGACTTCATCACTGATTTGCCTCCATCTGCAGGTAAGAAAGAGGGGGAGGCCAAAGGGGGGGGGGGTACTGTCACGGCCGCGCCGGCATCCCGTGTCCCGGGCGCCGCCGCAACCTCCTCCTGCCCCATGCAGCCGCCGAGGTCCTTGTGCAGGGACCCGGCGCTGCCGCTAGTTCGGCCCCTGGGGGCGCCTCACCTTCCTCGCTCCTGTCTCTCACTGTGCCGGCCGGCGCGCGTCCCCGCCTCCTAGGGCGTGCGCGCCGGCAGTCTCAGATTTAAAGGGGCAGTGCGCTCCTAATTGGTCCACATGTCAATCACTCCCCTATAAGTTCCAGCCCTGCCCCCTCCCAGGTGTTGGAGCCTCTACATGCTTCCCATAGTGTTTGGCCCAGCTCCCTGTTGTTCCTGACCTTAGTCCTTGTCCCTTGTTCCTGTCTTCAGTCCTTGTCCCTAGTCCTTGCCCGCTGCCTTCCCATTGTTCCTGAGTCCTGTCCGCCACCTGCGATCACGTCTACAGTCCTCTGCCTGCACTATCTCCTGCCTACTGCTACTGCCACGCCTCGCCTGCCGTCACTAGCAACCAAGCCAGGGGTAGCGACCTGGGGGTCGCCTGCCGCAGCAAGTCAATCCCGCCTTGCGGCGGGCTCTGGTGAAAACCAGCGGCCCCTTAGACTCCGCTCCCTGGTGAGGTTAGTGCCATCGCTGGTGACGGTCCAGTGGATCCACTACTCCAGGCGTTACAATCGGTATAATGTACATTCTCTGTAAATGGTATCAGAATGGTGGCCCCCACCTCAAGCTCATGTCACATGTCTTGTAAACTATCGGCTGACATTAGGGTCATGTGACCAGACTGCATTCCTCTTACTAGTTGCGTATATAAAGCCTCCATGTCTCTTACTTGTACACATAGTTACTAGAACAGGTTCACTTCTTTCCCTCAGGTACCGAAACTCGAGCTGACGGCTGAACCAGTGGTTTGAAGATTTGAGACATCAAGTTCTAGATATCCAGTCAAGGATCCTGGACACGTAACAGCTAGGATTGGTTAGTATATCATCTATTTTCTCTGTACATCATTTTATATGGTACAGAAAAGCATTGAAATGTATAGAAAGTAGAGAGGAACAAACCTCGAGCGAGCAGCATTTTATTACCGGTGGCTGAAGACGTTGCATACAGCCCTATGGCTGAGTGGAAAGCATGGATACAACTATAGGCCCGAGGCTGTATTCACCAGGACTCCCTGGGGTGGCTCCAACTTCTGCAGTGATCTAATGCTGCATGAGGGTCGCTCATCTCTAATGTGTAGTAATCGTAATAATAAGATGTACCGACTCAGACTCCAGCTTTAAAAAAAAACTTAGAAAAATGTAAAAATTGTTTTTTGATATGAATTTTATAGGTTTTGCTCATCAATATATATTATGAGCAACATTCTAATAGGACACTAGCCCTATTACATAAGGGTGGACGGGGAATATATCAGTAATAGGACACTGGCCCTATTACATAAGGGTGGTCGGGGAATATATCAGTAATAGGACACTGGCCCTATTACATAAGGGTGGTCGGGGAATATATCAGTAATAGGACACTGGCCCTATTACATAAGGGTGGTCGGGGAATATATCAGTAATAGGACACTGGCCCTATTACATAAGGGTGGTCGGGGAATATATCAGTAATAGGACACTGGCCCTATAACATGAAGGTGGTCGGAGGATATATCAGTAATAGGACACTGGCCCTATTACATAAGGGTGGTCGGGGAGATGTGGTCGGTTACTATTTGGCAGTTTGTTTTTGAGCTGGAAGAGTCCATTGTGTGGGGGGAGATCTGTGCTGGTCTCTCCCTGGATGCTGATGACTGTATATGAGCAGCAGTGTAATATGGAGATATCCTGTGTAATATAGAGGAGGAGGAGGAGACATAAGGAGTGTAGCTGTAACCTCTGTCCTCAATGTGGTGTTTTTCTTCATTGTTCTATGGCTTCAGCTGTGTGTGTGTGTGTGCGCGCGCTATGGTGTGCACCCACACCCACAGTGACCTCTATACCACTATGTGTGACCTCTCTATATCACTATGTGTGACCCCCTCTATATCACTATGTGTGACCTCTCTCTATATCACTATGTGTGACCCCTCTCTATATCACTATGTGTGACCCCTCTCTATATCACTATGTGTGACCTCTCTATATCACTATGTGTGACCCCTCTATATCACTATGTGTGACCCCTCTCTATATCACTATGTGTGACCTCTCTCTATATCACTATGTGTGACCCCTCTCTATATCACTATGTGTGACCTCTCTCTATATCACTATGTGTGACCTCTCTCTATATCACTATGTGTGACCTCTCTCTATATCACTATGTGTGACCTCTCTCTATATCACTATGTGTGACCTCTCTCTATATCACTATGTGTGACCTCTCTATATCACTATGTGTGACCTCTCTATATCACTATGTGTGACCTCTCTCTATATCACTATGTGTGACCTCTCTCTATATCACTATGTGTGACCTCTCTCTATATCAGTGTGTGACCCCTCTATATCACTATGTGTGACCCCTCTATATCACTATGTGTGACCTCTCTCTATATCACTATGTGTGACCCCTCTATATCACTATGTGTGACCCCTCTCTATATCACTATGTGTGACCCCTCTCTATATCACTATGTGTGACCTCTCTATATCACTATGTGTGACCCCTCTCTATATCACTATGTGTGACCCCTCTCTATATCACTATGTGTGACCCCTCTCTATATCACTATGTGTGACCTCTCTATATCACTATGTGTGACCCCTCTCTATATCACTATGTGTGACCTCTCTCTATATCACTATGTGTTACCCCTCTATATCACTATGTGTGACCCCTCTCTATATCACTATGTGTGACCTCTCTCTATATCACTATGTGTGACCCCTCTATATATCACTATGTGTGACCCCTCTCTATATCACTATGTGTTACTCCTCTCTCTATATCACTATGTGTGACCCCCCTCTCTATATCACTATGTGACCCCCCCTCTATATCACTATGTGTGAGCTCTCTATATCACTATGTGTGACCCCCTGTATATCACTATGTGTGACCCCCTGTATATCACTATGTGTGACCCCTCTCTATATCACTATGTGTTACCCTCTCTATATCACTATGTGCCCCCCCTCTATATCACTATGTGTGACCTCTCTATATCACTATGTGTGACCCCCTGTATATCACTATGTGTGACCCCCTGTATATCACTATGTGTGACCCCTCTCTGTATCACTATGTGTGACCCCTCTCTATATCACTATGTGTTACCCCCTCTATATCACTATGTGTGACCCCTCTCTATATCACTATGTGTGACCCCCTCTATATCACTATGTGTGACCCCCCTCTCTATATCACTATGTGTGACCCCTCTCTATATCACTATGTGACCCCCCCTCTCTATATCACTATGTGTGACCCCTCTCTATATCACTATGTGTGACCCCTCTCTATATCACTATGTGTGACCTCTCTCTACATCACTATGTGTGACCCCTCTCTGTATCACTATGTGTGACCCCTCTCTATATCACTATGTGTGACCCCTCTATATCACTATGTGTGACCCCTCTATATCACTATGTGTGACCCCTCTCTATATCACTATGTGTGACCCCCTGTATATCACTATGTGTGACCACCTCTCTCTACATCACTATCAGGGCCGGCGTTAGGGGGGGGCAAGCAGGGCAAATGCCCAGGGCCCCCATCCCCCAGGGCCCCCATCCCCCAGGGCCCCCCCCCCCCCCCCCCCCCCCCCCGCAGTTCCAGTAGGAGAGCGTCCTCCAGCGTCTGGCAGTGATCCCCGGCTGCTGCTATCAGGGGTCACGCAGAGGCTGCAGGACGCTGCTTGGTGTCTGCTCCGTGTGTGTGTGTAGCTCCCCCTCCCTCCAGCTCCTCTTACTGCACGTGACTTCCTCCTCTGATGTGGAGCTGTCGGGACGATGGAGGAGAGGATGACAGCCTGCTGCATGGTACATGAGGGGGATTCACCACTACACCCAGCATGCTAGACAGAGTAAGTATACTGTACATGTAGTGTGTAATGTGTATGAATGTAAGTGTATAATGGATGAATGTAGTGTGTGTGACATGTCCTGTGTATAGTGTATGGACTGGATGGTTTGTATCTGTATAATGTGTTTTCATGCATGTGTGAGTATATATATATATATATATATATATATATATATATATATATTAGTGTGTGAGTTAGCACTGCTGACTCCCAAGTGTTGAGGTGAATAGACTGTATATAGGAGCTGCAGCCATTCTCTGGCCTCATCAGTCCTATGTAATTGCTGCCGATGACCACTGAGGCCGCTGATTGGCTGCAGCTCCTATGTATATAAGGCAATACGGTGTATTTTATTGAGAAAAATAATAAGGTGGTATTCAGTCCTTAGGTGGTGGTCACTGTATGCTGGTAATATTGCTCTGTATATAGTGTATATATAGTCATTACTGCCATAGATTGACTGCCACATAATGACACTATATACAGACCAATATTACCGCCATACAGTGACCACCACATAATGACTATATACACTATATACAGACCAATAGTACAGCCATAGAGTGATCGCCACATAATATTGGTCTGGATACAGAGTCATTATGCAGTGGTCAATCTATGGCGGTAATATTGGTCTGTATATAGTGTGTATATAGAGTTATGTGGCGGTCACTCTATGGCGGTAATATTGGTCTGTATAAAGTGTCATTATGCAGTGGTCACTCTTTGGCATTAATATTGTTCTGTATATAGTGTATATATAGTCATTACTGCCATAGATTGACTACCACATAATGACACTATATACAGACCAATATTGCCGCCATACAGTGACCACCACATAATGACTCTATATATACACTATATACAGACCAAAAGTACAGCCATAGAGTGACAGCCACATAATATTGGTCTGTATACAGTGTATAAAGAGTCATTCATTATACAGTGGAAAGTCTATAGCGGTAATATTGGTCTGTATATAGTGTATATAGAGTCATTATGTGGTGGTCACTCTATGGCGGTAATATTGGTCTGTATATAGTGTATAAAGAGTCATGCGGTCGTCACTCTATGGCAGTAATATTGGTCTGTATATAGTGTATATAGAGTCATTATGGGGCGGTCACTTTATGGTGGTAATATTGGCCTATATATAGTAAAGTTTTCCTCAATAACGGTATGGAGGTAAGATTTGGTCCTGATTATAGTGATTTTTTTATTTAATTTTTTTTAAAGCAATTCATATAAATAGTTCTTGTGTTTACACCACTAGCGGCAGTCCTGGCATTTAGGGGCAGTCCCAGAATGTAGGGGCAGTCCTGACATGTAGCGGCAGTCCCGGCATGTAGCGGCAGTCCCAGAATGTAGCGGCAGTCCTGACATGTAGGGGCAGTCCCGGCATGTAGCGGCAGTCCTGACATGTAGCAGCAGTCCCAGAATGTATGGGCAGTCCTGACATGTAGGGGCAGTCCTGGCATATAGCGGCAGTCCCGGCATGTAACCTTCTGAACTATGTAAGGGGCCTAATACATGGAGCGAAAATAGTCAGGACGCTATCGCTCTGTGAGGACACCGGGGAACATGATCAGGTAGTATATATCACAGACAAGGCCTGAGGGCACCGGGGAACGTGATCAGGTAGTATATATCTTTATTGTTTACTATATACAGCAAGGATTGCACACACATCACTAATGATATACAGTATATATACACATAGGGGGAGATTTATCAAACATGGTGTAAAGTGAAACTGGCTCCGTTGCCCCTAGCAACCAATCAGATTACACCATTCATTACTCACATTCTAAGATGGTGGAATCTGATTGGTTGCTAGGGGCAACTGAGCCAATTCTTCTTTACACCAGTTTGATAAATCTCCTCCATAGCTTTTGCTGCATCATAAAAGAGCCATGTAGTAGGCTCTCTAAGCGAGCTCCATTCTACCAGATTGGCGCTCACTTCTGCAGAATATCAGGCCGTGTAATACGGCCTTAAAAGTGGCCGTACACTTCCAATAACTGCTGGCTGAACAATCCTTCAGCTGACAATTATCTGTCCCATCCGGTCCCGTCCTCCCCATACACAGAAATTTGGCACATCTGAGTGTTCCTGGGTTCTCTATGAGAGGGGAAAGCCATAGCCATACAGATCTGATGGCGGCTTATCTCTCTGAGAACAAAGAGGTTGGGCGTTGATTTTCCATCAAGCTTGACCCCCTATGTCCACTGATATCATCTGTCAGAGGACTGTCCAGAGAGCCCCATACACCTTACGCTGATGGCCAAACCCACCAGGAGCAACAGGTACCACCAACAAAAGAGTAACATGTATGGGGACCTTAAATTGTTGCTAAAATATTTCAGGATTTGGGGCCCCACCTTCAACTTTGCCCAGGGCCACATCTAGTCTAAAACCGGCCCTGATCACTATGTGTGACCTCTCTCTATATCACTATGTGTGACCTCTCTCTATATCACTATGTGTGACCTCTCTCTATATCACTATGTGTGACCCCTCTCTATATCACTATGTGTGACCCCTCTATATCACTATGTGTGACCCCTCTCTATATCACTATGTGTGACCCCCTGTATATCACTATGTGTGACCCCTCTCTTGACATGGGGAAGCTGATCCCTCCATTACCCTTACCCCCTCCCCTCTTCCCACATACCACCCCCCTTCCATCCTTCCCACAAGGAAGACAGAGACCTGGTTCTTTGGAAAGTTTTTGGCCACAGCAGCCAAATTTTATTAACAAACATACAAAACATAAAACTTTATGCAACAATGACCTAGAACGGGAAGGAGGTCCTTGAGGCTAAAACTACAACCGGCCACCCATAACTGTGCCACAAAATATCAGGCTATTACCCCTCATTTCCGACCCCCAGCCGGTTCCCCCAGGCTCAGGAGCCCTACCACAAGTCCAAAGGCACTGGCCGATTGTCCACAAACCATTACTCCCCGGGACACCACCCAGTCAGGAGCCCAGCCTCCTCCAAGGCCCCCCGATAATCCTTAATAAAATGAGGGGGAATGGGGGTGCACCTCACCTCGTGTACCCCCCCTTATACTCCATTTTTCCAACCCCAAGGACCCCCTAACCCGCCACACGAGCACTTGGGACAACCTCACACGTGCGAGCTCCCCCACAAACACAAAGCTCTCTCCACACCTTCCTGAATGCCAAGTGCCCACAGATCTGTTCCCACCGCATTCAGATGAACCCCGTCCCCCAGCCAATAGTTGCAAGAACAATCCTCCAAATCCCTATGCCGAACCAACACCCCCCCATTCCGCGCAACAAACGCGCCTACTGCCCTGTTGACTTTCACCCGCGCCTTATTGAGCTTAACCACCGACCTGGCCACCTTCCAAGTCTTCCTGGGCACAATGTCCGACCAGACCACCCGAACCCCCGGAAAAATCCTCCAGAGGCGCAGGAGATCGTACCGGACATCCCTAATCAATTCACGGAATGGGCGGACCCCCAGATCATTACCTCCAATATGCAACACCAAGATATCCGGGGGCCTGTCCAGCCGTGCAAAACGGTGAAACTCCGGCAGTACTCTGTTCCACACCATACCCCCAACTCCAAGCCACCGCACAATCGCCGCCTCCCTGGACAGACCGAGCTGCCGCCCCTCCGGGCGAATGTCCGCCCGCTGTGCACCCCTCGCGACGTACGAATGACCCATGATCCAGACCAGAGCCGGGCCGCCACCTGCAACACACAAACAAAGCAGAGAGAAATAAACAGGCCCAAAGCTCGGAAAAACCACAAACACCAAAAGGAAAAACGACCCCAACCACAGATCAACACCCACCCCCGCCACTAAACTTGCACCAGCTGGGGCCGAACATAAGATCTAAACCGACCGGACTCCCATCTCCCTATACGCCGCACCACCTCAGCACTCAAACCCCAACTCGCGGCCTCCGTTGCCGCCCCTATTCGGAAGGAATGAGGGGCAAACAACCTGCCATCCAACCCCAACTCTCCCAAGCACCTCCCAAAAACGGCCGTAAACTGGTAACGGGATAAGAACGACCCATCCCCATGCCACAACACCGGCCCGCTCCCCCTACCCCCCAATGCAAACAACTCCTTAACACACTGCACCGGGCACATCCTCGACCCCCCCACTGCCTGCAACACCACGTCGCGCCCCTTACCCCGCTGATCGGTTTTTGACCGCCGTATCCGAAAAACCACCCTGTCCTGTTCCAGCCAAACATCCTCCCTCATCAAACCACCAGCTTTCCTAACTGACGGGGACACAAGCTCCCCCACCCTTAATGCCCCAAAAAATGCCCAAGAGAAAGCCAAACGAAACAGAACCACTTCCGACTCCGAACTACACACCGATCCCAAACACTCACCAAGCCGTTCCAACAGAGCAAAAGACACCGGCCTCCGCCTATCAGGCTGTGACCTCCCCCTCCGAAAACCCCTCAGGGCCTGGCCCACCAGGAAATTCTTTGTGACGTCCCTGAGCCCCCTCGCCTTAAGGCCAAAGGCCAGAGCCGCCACAAAACGATTGACCTTAGCCACAGACCAGCCCGCCGCTGCCACAGTACCCAGCCACCCAAGCACAGCCAACACCCGATCCTCATCAGACCGCACACCACCCCATTCATGCTCCCATGCCACCCACTCCTCCCATGCCACCGAATACGCCCTCCAAGTGCTACCAGCCAGCGAACTCCTAACGAGTTCCCCCGCCGTCCTCAGACAAGCCGCCACAGATGCAAGGGGCAAGGGATGCCATCTTCTGCCGCCTCCGGCACCAACTCCCGGAACCGCTCCCACTCCTGACGAGACAAAGAGTCAGCCACTGAATTCTTGACACCCGGTACGTGCACTGCCACCACCCACGCATTAAGAGACAAACAACAAAGGACCAGATGACGCAGCAAGCGCACCACCGGGGGCGAAGACGCCGACCCTGAGTTAACCGCCGAGACCACCGCCATATTGTCACAGTGGAAACGGACCTTCCTGTCCCGGAACTTCTCTCCCCAAATCTCCACCGCAACCACTATGGGGAAAAGTTCCAGGAGGGCAAGGTTCCGCACCAACCCCCCGTCGCTCCATGCGCTGGGCCACCTCTCCGCACACCACTGGCCCTGACAGTATGCCCCAAAGCCGACGCCCCCTGCAGCGTCCGTAAACAGTTCCCAATCAAAATTGTCCACCACCGGAGCTATGAACAGCGACCGACCGTTATACTTGTCCAAGAACGTCGCCCAAACCCCCAAGTCATCCCGCAGCTCCCTAGTCACCCTGATGAAATGATGAGGAGACCGAACCCCCGCCGTCGCCCCCGCCAGCCGTCGACAAAAAACCCTCCCCATGGGCATTATCCGGCAGGCAAAGTTCAACTTGCCAAGCAGGGACTGCAAGTCCCGCAAGGTTACCCTCCGCCAAGCCAGAGCTCGTTGTATGTCATCCTTCAGAGCCTCCAGCTTGTCGGCGGGCAACCGGCATTCCATCCGCACGGAATCAATGGTGATTCCCAAGAATTTAAGCACTGACGACGGGCCCTCCGTCTTGTCCCGAGCAAGCGGCACCCAAAACCGGCCCGCTACCCACTCCATGGTGCCCAGCAAGTTCCCACAAGTGAGAGACCCGGGGGGACCTATGAACAGGAAGTCATCCAAATAATGAATGACCGACCGCACACCAGCCATATCCCGAACCACCCACTCGAGGAAGGAGCTGAACGCCTCAAAATAAGCGCACGAAAGGGAGCAACCCATGGGAAGACACCTATCCACGAAGAAGGCGCCCTCCCAGAAGCAGCCCAGCAGTCGCATGCTTACCGGATGCACGGGGAGAAGACGAAAAGCCGACTCGATGTCGGTCTTCGCCATCAAGGCCCCCGGACCATACTCCCTCACCCACGCCACCGCCGAGTCGAACGAGGTGTAGACCACCGAACACAGTTCAGGATCAATCCCAGCGTTCACCGACCGCCCGTGCGGGTGAGAGAGAAGGTGAATTAGCCGAAACTTGTTCGGCTCCTTCTTGGGGACTACACCCAAGGGAGACACTACCAAATCCTCCCACGGGGGAGAATCAAAGGGGCCACCCATCCTCCCCAAGGACACTTCCTTGGCCAATTTCTGGGACACCACGGAGGCGTATTGATAGGCCGACTTCAAGTTTCGCCGTGAAGCGGGGACCGTGTGAGAAGGGGAAGGAATGACAAAGCCGTCAGTAAAACCATCAGTGAGCAGAGCCGCCTTGGCCCTGTCCGGAAATCTGTCGAGGAAGGGGCGCATCACGTCCACCCTCACCGGAGTCACCCCCATGGCCAGCACCCCGCCCTTTACCTTTTCTGTAACACCGGGCGGAGCCATGGGAAGATCCGCCACACGCACCACAGACATGCCTAAACTTACAGGCCGACCCGTATTTGCACTGGCCGTCATTAAACTGCCAGCACAAACCGGCCTTCCCTCCCACGGACTGGGACGACTGCCCCTGCGAACCCCCGGTCCCCCCAAACTGCGAAGATTGGGCGGCAAAGCCGCCCCCCCCAGGAAAGGGCGGCCCCTGACGGGCCGGCCCCATGACCCGCAACCACAGACCAATATCCTTCTGGTCCCATCGTATACTTGGCCGCACCGCTTTCCGCTGACGAAACTGCTCGTCATAACGGAGCCAGGCCTGCCCCCCGTACACCCGATACGCTTCTCCAATTGAATCCAGGTAGCAGAAAAGACCCGAACAATTATCGGGCGCCTTCTCTCCAATCACACTTGCCAGAATGGCAAATGCCTGGAGCCAATTGGAGAACGACTGAGGGATCAGACGCCACCGGCGTTTTTCCTCCTCCTCTTTCTTCAATTCAAACCGCTTTGTCTTGTCTAAATTAAATTTGTCCAACGGGAGAAGGGAAAAAATCTCCACGTATTCGTCCCGCCAGATTTTTTCCCTAACCTCCCCCTTCAAGTGTGCCCCCAGAGGCCCCTCAAAACACACATAGACCTCCCCACGCGCTCTGTCATCCAACCGCACCCAATCCACCTCCCTCTCCTTGTCCGTCTGCACAGATACAGCCACACCCGCAGCGCCAGCCACCACTCCCCCCACACACGCCGGCGCAACCGCAGGGGCCTGAGGCGCACCCACCCACGCTGCAACTGGGACCGCCCCCCCCGCCGGCGCTTGCGCGCAACTGCTGACACTCAACTCAGGCGCAACCCCTGACCCCCCACTGCCCCCGGAGACCAGCCGCCGCAGGCCCGCCAGCAACTCCTGAAACTCTGCCCCTAAAGTAACCACAGGACCCCCCACCCCCTGCCCCCCTCCCCGCCTGCCAGCCACCCCAGACTCTCCCCCCCCAACAGACATCGGTACTGAACACTCACCAGGCTGCCCGGGTGCTGTGGGCCCGCCAGCCGGGATATCCGGATCCAAATGCCGCCGGGGATCACGCCGGTCCAGACTGGGCAGCAAGGAGTCCTCTCCCACGCCGAAAGGGAAGGCCACCGAGGAGGAGACTGAGGCAGGGGCAGGTGGCCCCCCACCCGCAGGGAGGGCGCTGGAAGGCAGGACCACCAAGGACCGCAACGAAGCCTGGGGGCGGCCGCCGGCAGTGACGTCACTGTAACGCCTGGAGTAGTGGATCCACTGGACCGGCACCAGCGCTGGCACAAACCTCACCAGGGAGCGGAGTCTAAGGGGCCGCTGGTTTTCACCAGAGCCCGCCGCAAGGCGGGATGGACTTGCTGCGGCAGGCGACCCCCAGGTCGCTACCCCTGGCTTGGTTGCTGGTGACGGCAGGCGAGGCGTGGCAGGAGCAGTAGGCAGGAGATGGCACTGGCAAAGGTCTGCAGGTGAGAGCGCACGTGACAGGCTGAACGCAGGAACAGATGGAGAGACAGGGAAACAGGAACCAGGAACAGGGACTAGGGACCGGGTAACGGATAGGACTCAGGAACAGGGACTGGGACCAGGTAACAGATAGGACTCAGGAACAACAGGGGGCTGGGCCAAACGCTATGGGAAGCATGTAGAGGCTCCAACACCTGGAAGGGGGCATGGCTGGAACTTATAGGGAGTGGTTGGTGCAACTACCAATTAAGGGCGGACTGGCCCTTTAAATCTGAGACAGCCGGCGCGCGCGCGCCCTAGGAGGGGGGGCCGCGCGCGCCGGCCGGCACAGTGACGGACAGGAGCGTGGTGAGGTGAGGCGCCCCCCGGGGCCGAGGTGACAGCAGCGCCGGGTCCCCGACTATGGACACCGGCTGCTGCATAGGGCAGGTAGCGGTCGCGGCGGCGGCCCGGAACGCGGGACGCCGCCGCGGCCGTAACAGTACCCCCCCCCTTTGGCCTCCCCCTCTTTCTTGCCTGCAAATGGCACAGGAAGCCACAAAGTCTTTGACATCTTGGGATAGGCTGGGCCACCAGTAGTGGCGAGAGATCCGTTGGCCGGTCTTACGGACTCCCGGGTGCCCGGCCTCCAACGAGGAATGTCCCCAGTTCAAAATACCTCTTCGAAGCGCAGGGTGAACATGAGTCTTTCCGGGGGGTACTCTCTGAAGAGTGGAGGTGACGACTGGTACTAGGCGATCAGGCGGTATAACGTGGCAAGGGACCTTCTGTAAGTTCTTCCGGTGGTGAGAGGACACGACCTTAGTCTTGGGTACGGGGAGAGGGTACACCTCGGCAGAGAAGGCATCCGCCGAGTCTTGGTCTTCTGCCGGTAGGCCGGATAGAGGCTTGGCCGGGACAGGAAATGACAAAATACACTTGGTCTGAGGTGACTTGAGACACTGGTGGGAACAGTCCTGACCCCAACTGAGAATCTCCCCGGTTCTCCAGTCCAGCTGAGGGGCATGTTCTTGTAGCCACGGGAGTCCCAGGAGGACCGCGGGGGAAGAATGGGGCAGAACGTAGAAGGATATCTCTTCTTGATGTGAAGGACCCACCTGGAGGACTAAAGATGCGGTCTGGTAGTACACACGGTCGGTAAGAATTTCGCCCGTGACCGAGGAGATAGTCAGGGGCCTGGCTAGTCGGGTCACGGGTAGCCGCCATCTTTGGACCAATGTTGCCGCAATAAAACTGCCTGCTGAGCCAGAATCGAGGAAGGCAGTAGTCTGATGATTTTGTCCTGAGGGAGTCCGGATGGAAACAGGCATAGACAGACTTGGAATGGTGGCATTCGCACCTAGGGACACCTGTCCCACCGGACCTAGGTGCGAGCGTCCTCCGGATGTTTGGGGACGTAGGGAACATCCCAGCCGGAAGTGATCGGAACCACCGCAATAGAGACAGAGATTCTGCTCCAGGCGCCGGATTCTTTCATCAGGCGTCAGGTGAGCCCGTTCCACCTGCATAGGAATCTCAGGAGAGGGCTGGGACATCGAAAGGTCAGGATTCTGGAAAACCGGCGCCAGCTGGGGGTGGCGACGGGAATGGGTTAGTAAATGTTCATGCCGAACCTCCTCCTCCCTCTCCGAAAAACGAGTATCAACTCGGGTGGCCAGTAGAATGAGTTCGTTCAGGGAGGTAGGCAGGTCTCGGGCAGCGAGCACGTCTCTCACTCGACTAGACAGGCCCTTCTTGAAGGTGGCCAACAGGGCGGCCTCGTTCCAGTCCAATTCAGCTGCCAGGGTGCGGAACTGGATGGCGTAGTCACCGACAGAGGAGCTGCCTTGAGAGAGGTTGAGGAGAGCAGTCTCGGCCGAAGAAGCACGGGCAGGTTCCTCAAAGACGGAGCGAAACTCGAATAGGAAGGCCCGGAGATTGGCAGCAACAGGATCATCACGGTCCCACAGTGGCGTGGCCCAGGCCAGGGCTCTACCCTCTAATAGGCTGATGATGAAAGCCACTTTAGAGCGCTCGGTGGAAAACTGACTACTCAAAAGTTCAATGTGCATGGTGCACTGAGTCAGGAATCCTCTGCACAACTTAGAGTCCCCAGAGTACTTGCTTGGGAGAGCCAGTCGGAGTGAAGAAGCAGCGTCAGGAGATGGTGTGCGCTGGGCAGTAGTCTGCTGCTGTAAGGCGGCAGTGAGTTGCTGGATCTGCTGTGACTGTTTCTGGATTTGTTGAGCCTGTTGCGCGACCACTCTGGCGACGTCACGGAGATCTGGCACCTCGCCGGGATCCATGGTTGGAGCCTACTGTAACGCCTGGAGTAGTGGATCCACTGGACCGGCACCAGCGCTGGCACAAACCTCACCAGGGAGCGGAGTCTAAGGGGCCGCTGGTTTTCACCAGAGCCCGCCGCAAGGCGGGATGGACTTGCTGCGGCAGGCGACCCCCAGGTCGCTACCCCTGGCTTGGTTGCTGGTGACGGCAGGCGAGGCGTGGCAGGAGCAGTAGGCAGGAGATGGCACTGGCAAAGGTCTGCAGGTGAGAGCGCACGTGACAGGCTGAACGCAGGAACAGATGGAGAGACAGGGAAACAGGAACCAGGAACAGGGACTAGGGACCGGGTAACGGATAGGACTCAGGAACAGGGACTGGGACCAGGTAACAGATAGGACTCAGGAACAACAGGGGGCTGGGCCAAACGCTATGGGAAGCATGTAGAGGCTCCAACACCTGGAAGGGGGCATGGCTGGAACTTATAGGGAGTGGTTGGTGCAACTACCAATTAAGGGCGGACTGGCCCTTTAAATCTGAGACAGCCGGCGCGCGCGCGCCCTAGGAGGGGGGGACGCGCGCGCCGGCCGGCACAGTGACGGACAGGAGCGTGGTGAGGTGAGGCGCCCCCCGGGGCCGAGGTGACAGCAGCGCCGGGTCCCCGACTATGGACACCGGCTGCTGCATAGGGCAGGTAGCGGTCGCGGCGGCGGCCCGGAACGCGGGACGCCGCCGCGGCCGTAACAGTCACACTCACCGCGCCCGGCCGCCGACTGCGACCGGCGCGCTCCGCTACCGGAAATTCCCCCGCTGGTGGCATTTCTGGCAGGCTCCCTGGCCCGCACGTCACCAGGAGAGCCCGCCGCATCCCCGGGAGACAGCTGGAGACAGGAGGAGGAGAGAGCACCCAGAGGAGGGGGTGGAGACCTCTCCTGCTCCGCAAGGCCCGCCCGCGCCCTCGGATTCCTTGCAGGCCGGGAGGCCCGACCCCGGGAGATGAGGTGAGTCCCCCGACCTGGAGGGTCCCCGGAGGGGCTCCTGCGTCGGCGCCGGGTCCTGGGAGGAGAATCGGGGCTGAGGCGGGCGGGAGGCCGAGTCCGCCGGGAGCTCCGCTGCCGAGGAGGGGGCGGAGATTCGGCCGGACCGGTCAGGCCTAGCGGGGAAGCATCCCAGGGGCTGGAGGAAGGTCCCGCAACAGCGGAGGCCCCCGAGGGGGGACCGGGGGCGGCAAGCGTTGGTGGACTCACCGCCCAGGGAGCAGCAGGAGGGGTCGCCATAATGGCCTGCAGCTGACTGTCCAGCCAGGCCCTGTCGTCCGCTCCGGCCACCGCTTCCTGCAATTGCCGCAGGATCTCATTCAGGGGGAGAGCCATCAGGTCAGCTCGCCAGAACAGCGTTCCTCACAGACGGTCTAGTCAGCACACAGCACTGCACTCTTCACTGCTGCTCCGCATGTGCTGACCAGAACCAGGAAGAGCCAGTAACATATATACCCTCCCCTAACTCCCATACCCCTCCCCTTAGCAACTCCCGCTCTTCCCAGCCAGTTCACAAAATTAACCCTTCCCGTGCCAGCTCCCCTGTCATGCTGGCCTCCCTTAACTCCGTTGCGTCCGGCCTTTACTATATCACTATGTGTGACCCCTCTCTATATCACTATGTGTTACCTCTCTATATCACTATGTGTGACCCCTCTCTATATCACTATGTGTTACCTCTCTATATCACTATGTGTGACCCCTCTGTATCACTATGTGTGACCTCTCTCTATATCACTATGTGTGACCTCTCTCTATATCACTATGTGTGACCCCTCTCTATATCACTATGTGTGACCCCTCTATATCACTATGTGTGACCTCTCTCTATATCACTATGTGTGACCCCTCTCTATATCACTATGTGTGACCCCTCTCTATATCACTATGTGTGACCTCTCTCTATATCACTATGTGTGACCTCTATATATCACTATGTGTGACCCCTCTCTATATCACTATGTGTGACCCCTCTCTATATCACTATGTGTGACCTCTCTCTATATCACTATGTGTGACCCCTCTCTATATCACTATGTGTGACCCCTCTATATCACTATGTGTGACCCCTCTCTATATCACTATGTGTGACCCCCTGTATATCACTATGTGTGACCCCTCTCTATATCACTATGTGTGACCCCTCTCTATATCACTATGTGTGACCCCCTCTAGATCACTGTGTGTGACCCCTCTATATCACTATGTGTGACCCCCTGTATATCACTATGTGTAACCCCTCTCTATATCACTATGTGTGACCCCTCTCTATATCACTATGTGTTACCTCTCTATATCACTATGTGTGACCCCTCTCTATATCACTATGTGTGACCCCTCTCTATATCACTATGTGTTACCTCTCTATATCACTATGTGTGACCCCTCTGTATCACTATGTGTGACCCCCCTCTATATCACTATGTGTGACCCCTCTATATCACTATGTGTGACCCCTCTCTATATCACTATTTGTGACCCCTCTCTATATCACTATGTGTAACTCCTCTATATCACTATGTGTGACCCCTCTATATCACTATGTGTGACCTCTCTCTATATCACTGTGTGTGACCCCTCTCTCTATATCACTATGTGTGACACCTCTCTATATCACTATGTGTGACCCCTCTCTATATCACTATGTGTGACCCCTCTCTATATCACTATGTGTGACCCCTCTCTATATCACTATGTGTGACCTCTCTCTATATCACTATGTGTGACCTCTCTATATCACTATGTGTGACCCCTCTATATCACTATGTGTGACCCCTCTCTGTATCACTATTTGTGACCCCTCTCTATATCACTATGTGTAACCCCTCTATATCACTATGTGTGACCCCTCTCTATATCACTATGTGTGACCCCTCTATATCACTATGTGTGACCCCTCTATATCACTATGTGTGACCCCCTCTCTATATCACTATGTGTGACCTCTCTATATTGCTATTCCCTGGCCCCTAGGGGCCACTCCGCAGTGTAGATGGTGCTAACAGGCAGCTGTAGGATAATGTGGTCACGGTGTAGGCACGAGGGTGATACAGCTGGAAACCGGGCTCCTGACCCTGCGGGAATACTGGGCATGCGATTCTTCGTTGTCCTTAGTCAGGGCACCAATTATCACACCAATGCCAAGGTTCAGAAACAACGGTAGTTGTATATTTATTGTAACGGTAGTAACTAGTAGCAACAGTCTCTCCGGATGCAACCGGGAATAAGGCAAACTTGAATAAAGCAGAGTAATGGGTGATGCTGCAATAGGCTGTGAGAGTAGCATGCTGAATGATGGGAGTAGTGGTGAAACTGAAGTTGAGATGCTGGGTGGAGTGAGACTTGAATGAAATACTTGCTGTTGATGATTTGAGAAGATGATGATGAGAGGAACTGAAGAATGACTGAAGAATCGACACCCAGATGAGAATCTTGAGACTTGAGACAGGAACACAGCCAGTGGACTGGAGCAGCAGAGCACACACAGGCCTCTCTCTTAGCAGGGAGAGAGGACAAACACACAACCTATCCCCTATGGGGCAGGAGATAGACTGAGGTAGAACAGGAAGTCACATGGTAACCCCAGCCAAAAGCTTGATGACCATTGGAGTTACCATGGAAGCAGGGCACAGTCACGTGACATCCAGCCATTGCATCATCACACCATTAGGCCTATACAGAGAAATATACATGAGAATTACCATACTTGAACACTGGGAGGCGACATAATCCCATTAGACACTGATACCTGAATATACAGGCAATAAATGAATGAAATAGCAGACCTGAATACTGCAGGGGTGACACAATACACGCAGTTTGCAGTGGACCATAGCTTTCCAGAACAGAACTGGTTATAATAAAAGTGTGAGCATAAGAAGGGCTGTTCTGGGACACTGCATACCTCCCTACTAGAAATGAGCCGACCTCGGCGAACCACAAGCTGAGGTAGATGTGGCCGAATGAACATAGAGGACCAGGACAACAAGACAAGAGGAAGGAATGTTAGTGTGAGTGAATATGTAGATGTGTGTTTCCCATGCTCAAGGCACAGGTGACAAGAGAAAATATGAAGACAAAGAAAGCCCTAGTGGCAGGACTTCACCTAGGGGTGCCTAACGTACTCTGTTTACAGGTAGTTAGTGCGTGGACAATCTGACATGGAAGTCAGGACTACTTAACTGCTGGCGGGGGACCCTCAATATTCCAGTCAGTTTGACAGTAGGTTTCCAATGACAATGAGTTACCCTACTGGAAAGAAAACTGTGAAGACCTGTGTACTGCCTTGGGTGTCTGTGTGAAGTGACTTGAACACTTGAAAGAGAAAGAATAAAATAACAAAAGCAAGCCTACATCTGGGTACCCTCATACACACCACTCAATCATACCACACAAGCACTCCATAAGCCAAACACACGAAAAGGTATCCAAGGTGCAATATGTATGAACCAGTGTGAATGTTAAGTGTGACTATGTGTAGCAACTACGGTGTGTAGGGACAAGACAGGGGTGAACAGACACTGGAAACAAAAGGAAGGGAAATACAAAAGACAACAAATACTGCGAGGTCTGGAGGAGGATTGGCTCACATAACTCTGAAGACATCTGAAGAAAACTGGCTCCAATAATCTTTCCAGCTGTAGATACAATAATACTATGCATGGAGAAAATAGAAGATCCTTCTGAAAAATATACTCTTTAGAAAATACTCCTTTAGAAAATAGACTTTCTCTGAGGCTATAGATATATACTGACTTCTTACTCAGAGGAGGAGGAAACTGTCTGACTCTGACATGAAAATATACACTGTGAGAAAATACTTTTTCAAAAGACACACTTTACTCTGAGACTATCTAAATAACTTTTCTGCTTACTCAGAGGTAGGAAAATATATATATATATAAGACTCTGACAAGAAAATAGACTTTTGACTACTGAAGTGCAATACTGAAGTGCAATCATGAAATACAATAATAAACTTCTGACAATCACACAATCATGAAAAGTGCTTTAGGAAGAACTGGATAAGTGTCTCTGTTTGGTAGAGTCTCTTTAGGCAATATAGAACATCGCCCATGTAAAGGCTCTGGGACAGGCACTAGAGAACAGTTTGGTCAATGAGTGTCCATCAGCACATAGCTGGATGATATTAAGGAAACTTGGTCAGGAGGACCAGGCACGAACCTTGAACGTTGCATAGAACTTTTTAATCACACAGGAACAACAACAAAACAGGAACAGTTTAACCCCTTAACGACATCGGGCGTAAACTTACGCCCTCGCGCCCTGGTACTTGGCGCATCAGGGCGTAAATTTACGCCCGATGTTTCCCCGATCGCTGCGTGTTCACACACAGCGGTCGGGGAAGATGGCCTGCTATAAATCATAGCAGGCCATCTTAGCTTCACGGCACGGGGGGTGGTTAACACCCCCCGTGCTTACGATCGCCGCTATAGGCTGATCAATTCAGATCAGCCAATAGCGGCGATCGGAACCTTTCCGGGTCATCGGCGACCCGATGACCCGGAAAAAAATGGCGGTCGGTGCTGTCCGAGGACGGCACCGACCGCCATTACTGTAAAAAGTAATGGTGATCGCCGTGCCACCGGCCCGATCGCCGTGAACGGCCGGCCGGTACCGGCCGGCCATTCACGGCGATCGGCCCGGTGGCACGGCGATCAGAGTCCCACAATATAGTAAATACCTGCCCTGGACCCCTCAGCTAGGTAGCCGAGGGGTCCAGAGCAGGTATTTGTACATTACTCACCTGTCCCGGGCTCCTGATCGGCGTCTTCCGGGTTCGCGGCATCCTCGTCTTCGTTCGGGTCTTCGGCTTCTTCCGTGACGTCACGTTCGGCTTCTCTCGGCTATTTTCGGCTCCAGCGTCGGCTCTTTCCGTATTTTGCGCTCTGCTGCCCTCTAGCGGCTGATATGTGTAATACACTTATCAGCAGCTACAGGGATGTTCAAATGTAGAAATTTTTTTTTTTTTTTTTTTTTCAAATTTTTTTTTTTCTATTTTCCGCACCCTATCGCCGCTGAGTGTTGATCAGCATCGCACGAAAGTGCGCTGCTAATCAGCAACTCCTCCTTTTTGGCGTAGGGTGTTTTTTTTCTATATTCTACTGCCACGGTCTGCTTATAAGTGCCGCACATAAGTGCGGCATTTATCAGCAACTCCTTTGTTGGCGTAGGTTTTTTTTTTATACTTACTGTAAAAAAACACGTAAAAAACACTACATTACACCACACTACATTGAATAAAGTTTGACACTACACCACTACATACCCCATATACCAATCCCCGTATAAAGATGGCCCCCAGGGTGTTTTCGGCGTCAGAGGGATACGTTATTATTACCTCCGACACCGAAACAGCCAGTGAGGATGAATGGGGGGTCCTTCGTTCCTCCATTCATCCTCATCATCCTCATCCTCCAATGACGTATCTGGGGGTAGCGTAGCGTATGTCCACATGTGGGGTATTTTCGTACTCAGGGGACACTACCCTACACGTTTTGTGTTCATTTTCTTTTTTAACCCCTTGTGGAAATGGAAAAAAATCAAGGCTAGACCAACATTTAGTGTAATTTTTGTAAAATTTTTACTCTAAATCATTAATCTTGTCATGTTTTTTCATTTTCACAAGGGGTTAAAAGATAAAAAAAAACATTTAATGTGTAGAGCAATTTCCCCTGAGTACGGAAATACCCCACATATGGACATAAAGCGCCATTCGGGTGCAGGGTAAGCCTCCGAAGGGAAGAAGCGCCATTTGGTTTTTGAAGGCTGGATTTGGATGGAATGGATTTCGAGGGGCCATGTTGCATTCAAAAGGCCCCTGTGTTGCCAAGACAGTTGAAACCCCCCACAAGTGACCCCATTATGGAAACTGCACCCCTCAAGGAATGTAACAAGGGGTGTAGTGAGCATATGGACCCCACTGGTGACGGACACAAATGTGGAACAATGTGGCGTGAAAATGAAATATTAAATTTTTTACACTATAATGTTGGTTTAGCCTTGAATATATCATTTTCACAAGGGGTTAAAAGAGGAGAAAAAAAACAAAATGTGTAGCGCAATTTCCCCCGAGTCCGTAAATACCCCACATGTGGACATAAAGCGCCATGCGGGTGCAGGGTAAGCCTCCGAAGGGAAGGAGCACCATTTCGTTTTTGAAGGCTGGATTTGGATGGAATGGATTTCGAGGGGCCATGTTGCATTCAAAAGGCCTCTGTGTTGCCAAGACAGTTGAAACCCCCCACAAGTGACCCCATTATGGAAACTACACCCCTCAGGGAATGTAACAAGGGGTGTAGTGAGCATATGGACCCCACTGGTGACGGGCACAAATGTGGAACAATGTGGCGTGAAAATGAAATATTACATTTTTTACACTATAATGTTGGTTTAGCCTTGAATTTATCATTTTCACAAGGGGTTAAAAGAGAAAAAAACACACAATATGTGTAGAGCAATTTCCCCCGAGTCCGTAAATACCCCACATGTGGACATAAAGCGCCATGTGGGCGCAGGGCAAGCCTCCGAAGGGAAGGAGCGCCATTTGGATTTTGGAGGTTGGATTTGGCTAGAATGGATGATGAACGCCATGTCGCATTTACAGAGCCCTCCTGCTGCCAAAACACTGGAAACCCCCCACAAGTGACCCCATTCTGGAAACTGCACCCCTCAAGGAATCTAACAAGGGGTGCAGTGAGGATATGGACCCCTTGATGACGGGCACATTTGTGCCATGAAAGTGAAAAAATGAAATTTTTCCCTTTCACGTCACATTGTTCCACATTTGTGCCCGTCACCAGTGGGGTCCATATGCTCACTGCACCCCTTGTTAGATTCCTTGAGGGGTTGTAGTTTCCAGAATGGGGTCACTTGTGGGGGGTTTCCAGTGTTTTGGCAGCACGAGGGCTCTGTAAATGCGACATGGCCCTTGAAATCCTTTTCAGTGAAATTCAGCTTCCAAAAGCCAATTGGCGCTCCTTCCCTTTGGAGGCTCGTCCTGCGCCCCCTTGGCACTCTATCGCCACATGTGGGGTATTTCTGTACTCGGGAGAAACTGCGCTACACATTTTTTGTCTTTTTTTGCCTCTTATCCCTTTAAGAAAATGAAAAATTGAAGGCTAGAACAACGTTTTAGTGTAAAAAATAAATTTTTCTTTTTTCACGCCATATTGTTCGGAAAATCTGTGAAGCACCTGTGGGGTCCAGATGCTCACCGCACCCCTTGTTACATTCCTTGAGGGGTGTAGTTTTCTAAATGGTGTCCCTTTAGGGGTGTTTTTTAGGTTTTGACACCCCAGAGCCTCTGCCAACCTGAAGTGGTACAGTCAAAAATGACCAAATATAACGGAGGCGTTGAAATTCACTAGGCGCTCCCTTATATCTGAGGCTTGTGGTTGCGTCAAATAGCGCAATACGGCCACATATGGGGTATTTCTATAAACTGCAGAAACGGGGCAATAATTATTGGGGTGCATTTCTCTGGTAATAGGTTTATAATTATGAAAAATATTGGATTACAATAAAATCTCTGCACAGAAAATTAAAATTTTCAAATTCCTTACACACTTGGCTTTTATTTCTGTGACTCCCCTAAAGGGTTAAAACACTTTCTGGATGTGCTTTTGCAGAGTTTGGGGGGTGCAGTTTCTGAAATGGGGTGCTTTGTGGGGCTTTCTAACATACAGGCCCCTCAAATACACTTTAAACCTGAACAGGTCCCTAAAAATATCTGATTTTGAAATTTTACTGAAAATTTGGAAATTTGCTGCTAATGTTTTAAGCTTCCTATCGTCTAAAAAAAATGAAAGATAGTTTAATAAATGCCGCCAACATAAAGTAGACATGTTGCTAATGCTATTTAATATATAATTTATGTGGTATAACCACTTTCTGTATACGCAAAGAAGTTTCAAAGTTGGAAAAATGCATTTTTTCACATTTTTTCACATTATTTGGGTTTTTTTCATAAAGATTTGTTATGAGTATCGACTCCAATTTACCAGAAATGTAAAGTACAATATGTCACGAGAAAACAATCTCAGAATCAGCCGGATAGGTAAAAGCATCCCGAAGTTATTAATGACTAAAGTGACACTGGTCATATTCATAAAATTTGTCTCTGTCATTAAGGCCATTTCAGGCTCTGTCCTTAAGGGGTTAAGTACTTTGGTCTCTATAGCGGATTGGTAGTGTTCCCCGAGTTGAGCGCTCAGACCGTCTCAGCATGAGGTTGGCTTCATGAGTAGCTTGCTCTGGAACAAATTGGGGGTCATTGACAGCAGCTGGTTGAGGAGGAGGAACCGCAGGAGGCGGAGCCGCAGGAGGCAGGATAACTGGGGTGCTGATAGGAATTCCCTGATAGCCAATGGCCATGAGGAATGGTTCAGTTCGGAACATATCCTCAAGAGAGGCCGGTTTAGATGGAGCCTCTGAGACTGGCGGAAGTGCCTGTACAGGTGCTGGACAGGATGCTGTGAGGCCTTGCAGATCCTCCCTCACACAGCGCTTTATCCTATTCCGGTGTACAGTTTGAGGGGCCAGACCTGGCTTTTTGACCTCATACACGTCAGTCTCTGGATAGGGAATAGCAGAAATGATATAGGGTTCAGGCTCCCATAGACTTTCCAACTTGTGGGTGCGGTGATACTTTTTGAGCCAGACTCTGTCTCCCACTCTTAGTGGTGTGGCATGCGCCCCTTGATTATAAGCATCTTCCTGACGCTGGTGGGCCTCTCCCATCTTCTGGTCGACAATCTCTCGGGCGTCTTGAATCCTCCTCTGATGCTCTTGGACCCAGTCGGTATCAGGCAGAGGATTGACAGTGTCAGTTACTTGAACTCCATGCGCGCGGTCTTGAGAAAGCTGACCTTGGCGCCCAAACATCAGCTAGAAAGAAGAGTAGCCTGTAGAGCAATGAGTGGTGTTGTTATAGATTTCCACCAGCTCATCCAACAGGTGGGGCCATTCCACTCGCTTTGCCACCGAAGCTGTTCTTAGCATGTTGATGAAGACCTGGTTGATTTTCTCACAGAGACCATTGCCTTGCGGGTGATAGGCCGTGGTACGAAGCTTTTTGCACTTGTGGTAAGTGCATAGCTCATGGAAAAGTTGAGACTCGAAGGCCGGACCCCGGTCTGTCAGTAGGGACTCTGGGCAGCCATAGTGTTTCACGTATTCCTTGTAAAAGGTAATGGCTTTAGTCCTGGTGGTCAGGTCCCTGACAGGCACTACGACCACCCACTTGGAGTAGTGGATGACCATGGTGAGAGCATAAGTGTATCCACACCTCGTTGGAGCCAGCTTCACGTGATCTAGGGCGACAAGCTGATTCGGCCGGTGGGACACGATGGGATGTAAGGGGGTTCTGGCCTCTCTTCCCCCGGCCTTAGAGATGTTGCACGCAGGGCACTCGGCACACCAGTTTTCGATATCGGCTCTCATCCAGATCCAGTAGAAGTGTTGCCGGATAGTTGCCTCCGTTTTGTGGACCCCAAAATGACCGGACCGGTCATGGTAGGCGTCTAGCACCATCTTGGCGTCTCGGCGGGGAATCAGGATTTGGTGGCACCGCTCTCCCGAGACGGGGTCCAAGGAGTTCCGGAGGATTAGGCCCTTGTGGAGGAAAAGTCTCTTCCGCTGCCTCCAGAGTCGTCTCAGTTCAATGTCAGGATAAGGCCTTTTTATTCGCATGGGGACTCGACCCGTGGAGAGGTAGTCATGGATCTCCCCCAAGACTCTGGACTCCTCCTGAACAGTTTGCCACCTAGCCAGGTCCTGGTGAGCACTCGGCTGAGAGGGAGGTTCCCCAGGCTTAGCCGCACTCACGACACTCTGGGTGGCGAACCTTTGATAGAAGGGGGGCATCTCAACATCCTCCCAGTCGCTGTCTTCAGGGGGTTCCTCGCCTTGAGATAGCCGGGACAAGAGATCCTCGTTGACATTGGCCTTGCCACTGCGGTACTTGATTTCAAAATCAAAACTCGCCAACCGGGAGGCCCACCGTTGCTCCAAAGCACCAAGTCGGGCGGTATTGAGATGTGCGAGCGGATTATTATCCGTATAGATGGTGAATGGTGTGGCCACGAGGTAGTCTTTAAATTTCTCTGTGACGGCCCACACTAGAGCCAGCAATTCCAGTTTGAATGAGCTGTAATTGTTGTCATTCTTCTCGGCACCCCTGAGGCTTCGGCTGGCATAAGCAATAGCTCTCTCCCGATTATCTTGGATTTGAGATAGCATGGCTCCGAGGCCCTGGAAGCTGGCATCAGTATAGAGCCAGAAGGGAAGATTATAGTCGGGATAGGCCAGGACGGGAGGTGTGGTCAACAGGTGTTTCAAGGTTCGAAACGCAGTCTCTTGCCGCTCGGTCCACTCGACAGGGAGTCGCCGGTTGTAGTTCTCCCGAGGGCATCCCCGGAGCAGCTCGGTAAGTGGTTCGGCCACCTGGGTAAAGTGAGGTATGAAGCGGCGGCAGTAGCCTGCAAATCCAAGGAAACTTCTCACCTCCTTCACAGTCTTAGGGGTGTCCCAGTGTTCCACAGCTGAGATCTTTTCAGGATCGGCCGTATTCCCTCAGCACTCACGACATGCCCCAAGTAGTTCACTTGGGGTTTGAGAAAGTGACACTTGGATGGTTTGATTTTTAGGCCGTGATCAATGAGGACCTGGAACACTTCAGCCAGATGATGAATATGATCTTCGTAGGTGCGTGAATAAACGATAACATCATCAAGGTAGAGCAGGACACTCTGGAAGTTGACATGGCCGAGGCACCTTTCCATCAGCCGCTGAAAGGTAGCGGGGGCATTACATAGCCCAAAGGGCATACTGGTGAATTCAAAGAGTCCCATGGGGGTGGTGAAGGCCGTCTTCTCTCGATCCTCGGCAGCCATGGGTACCTGCCAATACCCGCTGGTGAGATCTAACGTTGAGAAATAGGCGGCTGACCCCAGGGCAGTGATAGACTCCTCAATCCGGGGCAAGGGATATGCATCTTTGTGCGTGATAGTGTTCAGTTTCCTATAATCAACGCAGAATCGGATTTTGCCATCTTTCTTCTTGACGAGGACGATAGGGGCAGCCCACGGACTCTGGCTCTCCTGAATGACATTAGTGTCCTTCATCTCCTTGAGCAGCTTCTTAACTTGTTGATAGCTGGCAGGGGGAATTGGCCTGTGTTTCTCCTTAATAGGCGGATGGTTCCCTGTATTGATTTGGTGCTGAACTAGATTGGTTTTCCCAAAGTCAAGGGAGTGCTTACTGAAGGCTTCGTGGTGCCGCTTAACAACTTTGAGAATACCGTTGAGATATTCGACAGGGGTATTTGCATCACCTATGTGGAGTTCGTTCCACCAGGAAGTAGGGGCCCTGTTATAGTCTCTCGGGGTAGCACGGATGGATCTCTGATGAGCAATGGTCTTTTCACAGACAACATCTTCAGGGTCGAGTTGATGCAGCATGGCCACCGTGGTGAACTTGTACAGGTCGGCAGGAGAGTCACCGAGGTTTACCAGTCGCATGGGAACTTGACCATTGGAGACAGTCACAAGACTCCTTGCAGCTCTCACAAGGGGTTGCCCTTCGATTTCGGTGGAGTCCAGCAGAGCTTCATAGTCGGCATTGTCTAAGCCTGGGCGAACCCGGCACCAGATGAGGGCCTCACTATTAGCTGGGATTGTAATCGGACGAGCGTCCCTAGTGCGGACACGGCAGATTTCCCCCCGATGATTGACAAATTTCTGCTGAGCGGTGAGCGCTTTGATGGTCTTCTGAACAGCTTGCCTGTAGTGGGGAGAGGCATGAGACAAAGAGGCATGCCGAGCATCTAACAGTTCAGCAAATACATGGCGAATAACATTCATGCCTAGAACAGTAGTACCACTATCCCCCTGAGCTTCAGTAACAATCACACCCTGACGAGGTAACTCCCGGTTACCAATACAAATGGTAGGCTCCCAGTAGCCTAGTTGTGAGATAGGTCGGCCATTGCTAGCAATTAACTTCAAACGGTACTCTTCAACCGGGCCTAACGCCCTCAGGTCCCAATGTTCCTCAAAAATGTGCCTGGGTATGGTAGTCACTTGGGAACCTGTGTCTACAAGGGCTTCCAGGGGGACATTGTCTATCCAGAGAGTTACATGCGGGCATTGAGAGAGGAACCTGGAGAACCACTGTGATTCCTGCGGGCCTGGGGTTTGACCTCCTGGGTGTTGGCCCTCGGGGTAGCCCGTTTAACTGAAAGCACTGGGACCGGTAGTGTCCATGTCGCCTACAATAGCTGCAGTAAGGCCGTTCAGGGGTCCTGAGTCTTTGGGGCGGAGGCCTATCAGGACTCGGGTACTAAGGGCAAGGGTCCTGGGACAGGGACGTGGAGGAGGCCCCTTGCAGTCCTCTTATAGCTTGGCAGAGGGAGTCAACCACCTGGGTAAGGAGGTCAGGGGTAACTGGAGAGTTAGCAAATGCAGGCTGTTTTGAGGCTTGAATTGCGGGAACAGGTGTAGCCACAGGTGAGACTGGAGGTACGGGGGTGGCCCCCGCCAGATCTACGGGAGTTGGGCCTGCAATACAGCCAGCACAGGGAGTGTCAATTCCAACCACCTGTAGGGCCAAGGTCTTGAAGGCCAGGAAGGACATGGTAGGATTTTGAGCGGCTAGCATGCGTAGTTGACTCTGGATTAGCCTGGAGTCCACTCCCTCTATAAAGCGATCAGTAATTATGCCTTCAGCGGCTGAGGGGTCTATGGTATCGACTTGGCGTAGGGCCCGGTAAGCAGATTGGAGTGCAAGTGCATAGTCTCTGAGAGTCTCACCTGGCTTCTGGCGTTGATCGTAGAACCTGAGGCGGACCTCTGTGGGTGACTGTACCTCAAATTCCCTGCTCAGGCGGTTAAGGATCTGTTGCACGTCAGACTTTTCAGTAGCTGGCCATGACCGCACCTCCTCGGCGGCGGGGCCTTCGAGTTGTCCTAGCAGCAACTGCACCTGCTGAGTGGGAGAGAGTGAGACAAGTTTAAGAGTGCGTGCAATCTTTTCTCTGAAGGCAGCTAGAGTGTGGGGTTCCCCTTTATAACTGGGGAGATTGGAAGGCCCGATAAAGAATGGCACTGCGGCAGTAATCATAGGTGCAGGACCAGCAGCAGGGACCCTTGCTGCTGGAGCGAGGAGATCAGCAGACGATGCGTGCGGGCTGCCCGAGCCATCAGAGTCACTACTGTGAGCCGTGGACATGGCGGCAGAATCAAGGATACTGCACCTTTAAGAGGTGTACTTACTGCTGAGGTGCAGGCTGAACCCGGAGGACAGGAGCGCAGCGGGCGTAGGCGGCCCAGTGAGCCGCGGATCCGATGGGCACAGCGATACGGATGGCCGGGGTTGCGGTGATGGCGGAAGTCGGGCTCGGGGACTTCCGGTGGTGTGACACTAATCTCATTCCCACCGGCAACGGAGGCTACGACACAGTTAGGCCGGGAGGCGGGGCTTGAGCAGCGCGCGCACGGGACATCCACCAATACACTGGTTAACCCCCTCCTGGACCGCAGCGCGGTCTTGAGCAAAGTCTTTCTGGGGGTTGTAGTGTGCCTCAAGAATACTGGTAGTCGGCACAACGTAGATAAGATCCTGTTCGTGACGCCAAATGCTATGCCCTGGCCCCTAGGGGCCACTCCGCAGTATAGATGGTGCTAACAGGCAGGAACCGGGGCAGCTGTAGGATAATGTGGTCACGGTGTAGGCACGAGGGTGATACAGCTGGAAACCGGGCTCCTGACCATGCGGGAATACTGGGCATGCGATTCCTCGTTGTCCTTAGTCAGGGCACCAATTATCACACCAATGCCAAAGTTCAGAAACAAGGGTAGTTGTATATTTATTGTAACGGTGGTAACTAGTAGCAACAGTCTCTCCGGATGCAACCGGGAATAAGGCAAACTTGAATAAAGCAGAGTAATGGGTGATGCTGCAATAGGCTGTGAGAGTAGCATGCTGAATGATGGGAGTAGTAGTGATACTGAAGTTGAGATGCTGGGTGGAGTGAGACTTGAATGAAATACTTGCTGTTGATGATTAGAGAAGATGATGATGAGAGGAACTGAAGAATGACTGAAGAATCGACACCCAGATGAGAATCTTGAGACTTGAGACAGGAACACAGCCAGTGGACTGGAGCAGCAGAGCACACGCAGGCCTCTCTCTTAGCAGGGAGAGAGGACAAACACACAACCTATCCCCTATGGGGCAGGAGATAGACTGAGGTAGAACAGGAAGTCACATGGTAACCCCAGCCAAAAGCTTGATGACCATTGGAGTTACCATGGAAGCAGGGCACAGTCACGTGACATCCAGCCATTGCATCATCACACCATTAGGCATATACAGAGAAAGATACATGAGAAGTACCATACTTGAACACTGGGAGGCGACATAATCCCATTAGACACTGATACCTGAATATACAGGCAATAAATGAATGAAATAGCAGACCTGAATACTGCAGGGGTGACACAATACACGCAGCTTGCAGTGGACCATAGCTTTCCAGAACAGAACTGGTTATAATAAAAGTGTGAGCATAAGAAGGGCTGTTCTGGGACACTGCAATATCACTATGTGTGACCTCTCTATATCACTGTGTGACCCCCTCTCTATATCACTGTGTGACCCCTCTCTATATCACTATGTGTTATCCCTCTATATCACTATGTGTGACCTCTCTCTATATCACTATGTGTGACCTCTCTATATATCACTATGTGTGACCCCTCTATATCATTATGTGTGACCCCCCTCTATATCACTATGTGTGACCCCTCTCTATATCACTATGTGTGACCCCTCTCTATATCACTATGTGTGACCCCTCTCTATATCACTATGTGTGACCTCTCTCTATATCACTATGTGTGACCTCTCTCTATATCACTATGTGTGACCCCCTCTATATCACTATGTGTGACCCCCTCTATATCACTATGTGTGACCCCTCTCTATATCACTATGTGTGACCCCTCTATATCACTATGTGTGACCTCTCTCTATATCACTATGTGTGACCCCCTCTATATCACTATGTGTGACCTCTCTCTATCACTATGTGTGACCCCTCTCTATATCACTATGTGTGACCCCTCTCTATATCACTATGTGTGACCTCTCTATATCACTATGTGTGACCTCTCTATATCCCTATGTGTGACCCCTCTATATCACTATGTGTGACCTCTCTCTATATCACTATGTGTGACCCCTCTCTATATCATTATGTGTGACCCCCCTCTATATCACTATGTGTGACCCCTCTCTATATCACTATGTGTGACCCCTCTCTATATCACTATGTGTTACTCCTCTCTCTATATCACTATGTGTGACCCCTCTCTATATCACTATGTGTGACCCCTCTCTATATCACTATGTGTGACCCCTCTCTATATCACTATGTGTGACCCCTCTCTATATCACTATGTGTGACCTCTCTCTATATCACTGTGTGACCCCTCTCTATATCACTATGTGTGACCCATCTATATCACTGTGTGACCCCTCTCTATATCACTGTGTGACCCCTCTCTATATCACTATGTGTGACCTCTCTATATCACTATGTGTGACCCATCTATATCACTATGTGTGAACCCTCTCTATATCACTGTGTGACCCCTCTCTATATCACTATGTGTGACCCCTCTCTATATCACTATGTGTGACCCCTCTCTATATCACTGTGTGACCCCTCTCTATATCACTATGTGTGACCCCTCTCTATATCACTATGTGTGACCCCTCTCTATATCACTATGTGTAACCCCCCTCTATATCACTATGTGTGACCTCTCTCTATATCACTATGTGTGACCTCTCTATATCACTGTGTGACCCCTCTCTATATCACTATGTGTGACCCCCTGTATATCACTATGTGTGACCTCTCTCTATATCACTATGTGTGACCCCTCTCTATATCACTATGTGTGACCCCTCTCTATATCACTATGTGTGACCCCTCTCTATATCACTATGTGTGACCTCTCTATATCACTATGTGTGACCTCTCTATATCACTGTGTGACCCCCCCTCTCTATATCACTATGTGTGACCTCTCTATATCACTATGTGTGACCCCTCTATATCACTATGTGTGACCTCTCTCTATATCACTATGTGTGACCCCCTCTATATCACTATGTATGACCCCTCTCTATATCACTATGTGTTACTCCTCTCTCTATATCACTATGTGTGACCCCTCTCTATATCACTATGTGTGACCCCTCTATATCACTATGTGTGACCCCTCTCTATATCCCTATGTGTGACCTCTCTATATCACTATGTGTGACTCCTCTATATCACTATGTGTGACCTCTCTCTATATCACTATGTGTGACCCCTCTCTATATCACTATGTGTGACCCCTCTCTATATCACTATGTGTGACCTCTCTATATCACTATGTGTGACCCCTCTATATCACTATGTGTGACCCCTCTCTATATCACTATGTGTGACCTCTCTCTATATCACTATGTGTGACCCCTCTATATCACTATGTGTGACCTCTCTCTATATCACTATGTGTGACCCCTCTCTATATCACTATGTGTGACCCCTCTATATCACTATGTGTGACCCCTCTCTATATCACTATGTGTTACTCCTCTCTCTATATCACTATGTGTGACCCCTCTCTATATCACTATGTGTGACCCCTCTCTATATCACTGTGTGACCCCTCTCTATATCACTGTGTGACCCCTCTCTATATCACTATGTGTGACCTCTCTATATCACTATGTGTGACCCATCTATATCACTATGTGTGACCCCTCTCTATATCACTGTGTGACCCCTCTCTATATCACTATGTGTGACCCCTCTCTATATCACTATGTGTGACCCCTCTCTATATCACTGTGTGACCCCTCTCTATATCACTATGTGTGACCCCTCTCTATATCACTATGTGTGACCCCTCTCTATATCACTATGTGTGACCCCTCTCTATATCACTATGTGTAACCCCCCTCTATATCACTATGTGTGACCTCTCTCTATATCACTATGTGTGACCTCTCTATATCACTGTGTGACCCCTCTCTATATCACTATGTGTGACCCCCTGTATATCACTATGTGTGACCTCTCTCTATATCACTATGTGTGACCCCTCTCTATATCACTATGTGTGACCCCTCTCTATATCACTATGTGTGACCCCTCTCTATATCACTATGTGTGACCTCTCTATATCACTATGTGTGACCTCTCTATATCACTATGTGTGACCTCTCTCTATATCACTATGTGTGACCTCTCTATATCACTATGTGTGACCCCTCTCTATATCACTATGTGTGACCTCTCTATATCACTATGTGTGACCCCTCTATATCACTATGTGTGACCTCTCTCTATATCACTGTGTGACCCCCCCTCTCTATATCACTATGTGTGACCTCTCTATATCACTATGTGTGACCCCTCTATATCACTATGTGTGACCTCTCTCTATATCACTATGTGTGACCCCCTCTATATCACTATGTATGACCCCTCTCTATATCACTATGTGTTACTCCTCTCTCTATATCACTATGTGTGACCCCTCTCTATATCACTATGTGTGACCCCTCTATATCACTATGTGTGACCCCTCTCTATATCCCTATGTGTGACCTCTCTATATCACTATGTGTGACTCCTCTATATCACTATGTGTGACCTCTCTATATCACTATGTGTGACCTCTCTCTATATCACTATGTGTGACCCCTCTATATCACTATGTGTGACCTCTCTCTATATCACTATGTGTGACCTCTCTATATCACTATGTGTGACCCCTCTATATCACTATGTGTGACCCCTCTCTATATATCACTATGTGTGACCCCTCTATATCACTATGTGTGACCCCTCTCTATATCACTATGTGTGACCCCTCTCTATATCACTATGTGTGACCCCTCTCTATATCACTATGTGTGACCTCTCTCTATATCACTATGTGTGACCTCTCTCTATATCACTATGTGTGACCCCTCTCTATATCACTATGTGTTACTCCTCTCTCTATATCACTATGTGTGACCCCTCTCTATATCACTATGTGTGACCCCTCTCTATATCACTATGTGTGACCCCTCTATATCACTATGTGTGACCTCTCTATATCACTATGTGTGCCCCCTCTCTATATCACTATGTGTGACCCCTCTCTATATCACTATGTGTGACCCCTCTCTATATCACTATGTGTGACCCCTCTCTATCACTATGTGTGACCCCTCTCTATATCACTATGTGTGACCCCTCTCTATATCACTATGTGTGACCCCTCTCTATATCACTATGTGTGACCCCTCTCTATATCACTATGTGTGACCCCCCTCTCTATATCACTATGTGTGACCCCTCTCTCTATCACTATGTGTGACCCCCTCTCTCTATATCACTATGTGTGACCCCTCTCTATATCACTATGTGTGACCCCTCTATATCACTATGTGTGACCTTTCTCTATATCACTATGTGTGACCCCCCTCTATATCACTATGTGTGACCCCTCTCTATATCACTATGTGTGACCCCTCTATATCACTATGTGTGACCTTTCTCTATATCACTATGTGTGACCCCCCTCTATATCACTATGTGTGACCTCTCTCTATATCACTATGTGTGACCTCTCTATATCGCTATGTGACCTCTCTATATCACTATGTGTGATCTCTCTATATCACTATGTGTGACCCCTCTCTATATCACTATGTGTGACCTCTCTATATCACTATGTGTGACCTCTCTATATCACTATGTGTGACCTCTCTATATCACTATGTGTGACCTCTCTCTATATCACTATGTGTGACCTCTCTCTATATCACTATGTGTGACCCCCTGTATATCACTATGTGTGACCCCTCTCTATATCACTATGTGTGACCTCTCTATATCACTATGTGTGACCCCTCTCTATATCACTATGTGTGACCTCTCTATATCACTATGTGTGACCCCTCTCTATATCACTATGTGTGACCCCACTCTATATCACTATGTGTGACCCCTCTCTATATCACTATGTGTGACCCCTCTCTATATCACTATGTGTGACCCCTCTCCCTATATCACTATGTGTGACCCCTGTATATCACTATGTGTGACCCCCTGTATATCACTATGTGTGACCTCTATATTACAGGGATCTGGCAGTGTTAGCAGTGTTTCTGTGGTGAATATTTAGTTAGAAACATAGAAGATGTCAGCAGGAAACGATCACCTGCTCCATCTAGTCTAGTTGTGAGTAGTTCAGGACATGGAGGCTGGAGACTGGCTGCACCCACTGCACACACAGGAGAAGCTGCTGTATATACAGTATATATTCCCTCAGATCATGTAGGACATTAGGGAGAAGCTGCTGAGGCGGTGTGATAGATAACTCCCCTGGTATATGACCGGCCTTTTATCAAGGAGCAGGAGTTAGAGTCCGAGTCGGTCCTGATAAAATTCAGGAGTCGGAGTTGGAGTCGGAGTTGCGGCTTACCGACCCCACAGCCCTGGTTAGACACTGAGATTAGAGAGAAAGCTACGTGTTATTACATAGGAAATATATTGTATAAGAACGGAGGTAACCTGTGCTGCTGGAAGCAAAGGGCCTCACCCTCCATTTCTGTAAGGCACTGCTTGCTATGTCCTCTCCCTGGGGGCAGAAAGGTGTGGGGCAGACTTGGGGTCTTTTAATATGATGTTCAAACCAATACATTTTGCCTATAGAAAACAATGAACGTCCTCATATAGTAACTGGTTATTGGAAAGGGGGGGCAGGGGAGAGGCTGAGGCTGGGGGGCAGGGGAGAGGCTGGGGGGCAGGGGAGAGGCTGAGGCTGGGGGGCAGGGGAGAGGCTGGGGGGCAGGGGAGAGGCTGAGGCTGGGGGGCAGGGGAGAGGCTGAGGCTGGGGGGCAGGGGAGAGGCTGGGGGGCAGGGGAGAGGCTGAGGCTGGGGGGCAGGGGAGAGGCTGGGGGGCAGGGGAGAGGCTGAGGCTGGGGGGCAGGGGAGAGGCTGGGGGGCAGGGGAGAGGCTGAGGCTGGGGGGCAGGGGAGAGGCTGAGGCTGGGGGGCAAGGGAGAGGCTAAGGGTAGGGGGAGAGGCTGCCCCCCAGCAGGGGAGCAGCTGAGGATGCCGGGGGGCGGGCAGACGTTGGGAGGCAGGGGGGAGAGGCTGGGCTGGAGACGGAGCTGCCAGGAGCAGGATGGGCAGGCAGGATGGTTCCCTCCCCCATGCAGCGCCGAGGTCCGGGGTGCGGGGCAGGGGTGAGCTTCCGGCACACACAGCCTAACAGAGGCCGGAAGCTCACCCCAGCCTCTCCCCCTACCCTTAGCCTCTCCCCTGCCCCCCAGCCCCAGCCTCTCCCCTGCCCCCCAGCCCCAGCCTCTCCCCTGCCCCCCAGCCTCAGCCTCTCCCCTGCCCCCCAGCCTCTCCCCTGCCCCCCAGCCTCAGCCTCTCCCCTGCCCCCCAGCCTCAGCCTCTCCCCTGCCCCCCAGCCTCAGCCTCTCCCCTGCCCCCCAGCCTCTCCCCTGCCCCCCAGCCTCTGCCTCTCCCCTGCCCCCCAGCCTCAGCCTCTCCCCTGCCCCCCAGCCTCAGCCTCTCCCCTGCCCCCCAGCCTCTCCCCTGCCCCCCAGCCTCTGCCTCTCCCCTGCCCCCCAGCCTCAGCCTCTCCCCTGCCCCACAGCCTCAGCCTCTCCCCTGCCCCCCAGCCTCAGCCTCTCCCCTGCCCCCCAGCCTCTCCCCTGCCCCCCAGCCTCTCCCCTGCCCCCCAGCCTCAGCCTCTCCCCTGCCCCCAGACTCTCCCCCTAACCCCCAGACTCTGCCTCTCCCCTGCCCCCCAGCCTCAGCCTCTCCCCTGCCCCCCAGCCTCTCCCCTGCCCCCCAGCCTCAGCCTCTCCCCTGCCCCCCAGCCTCAGCCTCTCCCCTGCCCCCCAGCCTCAGCCTCTCCCCTGCCCCCCAGCCTCTCCCCTCCCCCCAGCCTCAGCCTCTCCCCTGCCCCCCAGCCTCTCCCCTGCCCCCCAGCCTCAGCCTCTCCCCTGCCCCCCAGCCTCAGCCTCTCCCCTGCCCCCCAGCCTCTCCCCTCCCCCCAGCCTCAGCCTCTCCCCTGCCCCCAGCCTCAGCCTCTCCCCTGTCCCCCAGCCTCTCCCCTGCCCCCCAGCCTCAGCCTCTCCCCCTGCCCCCCAGCCTCAGCCTCTCCCCTGCCCCCCAGCCTCAGCCTCTCCCCTGCCCCCCAGCCTCTCCCCTGCCCCCCAGCCTCAGCCTCTCCCCTGCCCCCCAGCCTCAGCCTCTCCCCTGCCCCCCAGCCTCAGCCTCTCCCCTGCCCCCCAGCCTCAGCCTCTCCCCTGCCCCCCAGCCTTTCCCCTGCCCCCCAGCCTCAGCCTCTCCCTTGCCCCCCAGCCTCAGCCTCTCCCCTGCCCCCCAGCCTCTCCCCTGCCCCCCAGCCTCTCCCCTGCCCCCCAGCCTCAGCCTCTCCCCTGCCCCCAGCCTCAGCCTCTCCCCTGCCCCCCAGCCTCTGCCCTGCCCCCCAGCCTCAGCCTCTCCCCTGCCCCCCAGCCTCAGCCTCTCCCCTGCCCCCCAGCCTCTCCCCTCCCCCCAGCCTCAGCCTCTCCCCTGCCCCCCAGCCTCTCCCCTGCCCCCCAGCCTCTCCCCTGCCCCCCAGCCTCAGCCTCTCCCCTGCCCCCCAGCCTCAGCCTCTCCCCTGCCCCCAGCCTCAGCCTCTCCCCTGCCCCCAGACTCTCCCCCTAACCCCCAGACTCTCCCCTTAACCCCCAGACTCTCCCCTGCCCCCCAGCCTCTCCCCCTAACCCCCAGACTCTCCCCTGCCCCCCAGCCTCTCCCCTGCCCCCCAGCCTCTCCCCCTGCCCCCCAGCCTCTCCCCTGCCCCCCAGACTGTCCACTGCCCCCTCAGCCTCTCCCCTCCCCCCCAGCCTCTCCCCTGCCCCCCCAGCCTCTCCCCTGCCCCCCAGCCTCTCCCCTTAACCCCCAGCCTCTCCCCTGCCCCCCCAGCCTCTCCCCCTGCCCCCCAGCCTCTCCCCTGACACCAGACTCTCCCCTTAACCCCCAGACTCTCCCCTTAACCCCCAGACTCCCCCCTGCCCCCCCCCAGCCTCTCCCCTGCCCCCAAGCCTCTCCCCCTAACCCCCAGACTTTCCCCTGCCCCCCAGCCTCTCCCCTGCCCCCCAGCCTCAGCCACTCCCCTTAACCCCCAGCTTCTCCTCTGCCCCCAGCCTTCCCCCCCTGCATTCTCGGCTGCTCCCCTGCCTCCCGGCCCCTCCCCCTGACCCCCAGCTTCTCCCTCTGACCCCAAGCCTCTCCCCCCCTGCCCCCAGCCTCTCCCCCTGAATCCCAGCTTCTCCCCTGCCCCCCCACTGCTTCCCCTGCCCCCCCTGAACCCCAGCTTCTCCCCTGCCACCCTAGCTGCCCCTCCTTGCTGCTCTCCTGACCCCCAGTTGCTCTCCCTTTCCCCCAGCTGCTCTCCCTGGCTCCCCCAGCTGCCTCCCTTCCCCAGCTGCCTCCCTTCCCCAGTCCCCCCCCCAGCTGCCTCCCTTCCCCAGTCCCCCCCCCCAGCTGCCTCCCTTCCCCAGTCACCCCCAGCTGCCTCCCTTCCCCAGTCACACCCCCAGCTGCCTCCCTTCCCCAGTCACCCCCCCAGCTGCCTCCCTTCCCCAGTCACCCCCAGCTGCCTCCCTTCCTCAGTCCCCCCCCCGCTGCCTCCCTTCCCCAGTCACCCCCAGCTGCCTCCCTTCCTCAGTCCCCCCCCCCAGCTGCCTCCCTTCCCCAGTCACTCCCAGCTGCCTCCCTTCCTCAGTCCCCCCCCCAGCTGCCTCCCTTCCCCAGTCACTCCCAGCTGCCTCCCTTCCCCAGTCACCCCCAGCCGCCTCCCTTCCCCAGTCACCCCCAGCTGCCTCCCTTCCCCAGTCACCCCCAGCTGCCTCCCTTCCTCAGTCCCCCCCCCCAGCTGCCTCCCTTCCCCAGTCACTCCCAGCTGCCTCCCTTCCCCAGTCACCCCCAGCTGCCTCCCTTCCCCAGTCACCCCCAGCTGCCTCCCTTCCCCAGTCCCCCCCCCCCCAGCTGCCTCCCTTCCCCAGTCACTCCCAGCTGCCTCCTTTCTCCAGTCACCCCCAGCTGCTCCTCCTGCCCCCTGTCACCCCCAGCTGCCTCCCTTCCCCAGTCACTCCCAGCTGCCCACACTGCAGACGAGTTGCGGTCGGAGAAGTCATGAGGCTGTGCCAGATGGAGAAGAAAGCAAAAAGTTAGCGACGGCAATTCGAGAAGACGTCACCTGTGAGTCATTAGTAACTGCACTGTAATCACTTCTATAGTGTGCAGAGCCTGTGTACCATTGGGGTCTCAATGGGTCAGTGTATTGTTTGTGGTAGTGCACTGACACAGCCCTGCGCTCACTACAGTACTCTAGCGCAAACTTTTAAACTAGAACCCAACTACAACAGCTGCAGGCACTACAACTCCCAGCATATCCTGAGGGCTGTAGACTGTCAGTAAATGCTGGGAGTTGTAGTGCCTGCAGCTGTTGTAGTTGGGTCCTAGGTGAATTATACACTGGATGCTTTGTGGGAGATCAGAATACAGAGATCTGTGGGGGCTCAGTGCAGGGACGTGACCCCAGAACATCACTAATAGGGGATAGAACAAAAACATCTCCCCCTATCCCTATTAGTGATGTTCTGGGGTCACGTCCCTGCACTGAGCCCCCACAGATCTATGTATTCTGATTTCCCACAATGCCTCCAGGACCCAACTACAACAGCTGCAGGCACTACAACTCCCAGAACAGTCTGCAGCCCTCAGGATATGCTGGGAGTTGTAGTGCCTGCAGCTGCTGTAGTTGGGTCCTATACACTGGATGCTTTGTGGTATATAAGAATACATAGATCTGTGGGGGCTCAGTGCAGGGACGTGACCCCAGAACATCACTAATAGGGGATAGAACAAATACATCTCCTCCTATCCCCTATTAGTGATGTCCTGGGGTCACTTCCCTGCACTGAGCCCCCACAGATCTATGTATTCTTATATGCCACAAAGCATTCAGTGTATAGAACCCAACTACAACAGCTGCAGGCACTACAACTCCCAGCATGTACTGACAGTCTGCAGCCCTCAGGATATGCTGGGAGTTGTAGTACAGTAGTACAATCCTCTGATAGCTGCCGCTGTAGACAGATGTATGGCTGGACCTTCAGGGCTGATGTCACCCACAGATTGCAGCCACCAGGAGACTCTGCACACAGTGATTTATTACAGGGTTGTCCTTTTAGAGACTACAACTCCCAGCATACCCTGAGAGCTGTATAAATGTAGGGTGTTCTGAGATTTGTCACAGATACAGATGAATTCAGGAAAGAAGCGGGTCAGCATGTCGTGTCTTACTGGTTCTATATTGGTGGCTCCAGGTACCCCAGTCCAACACTGGACAGAACCAGTCCCCAAACTAAGACGTCCCCGGCCTCCTTCCTTCCTCCATCACGTCTGTTTGATGAGAACAGCGGGCATCAAGCAGAGCGGCACCCAAGTGCCAGGGTATATACCGTGCATGTAACCGGGGGGGGGGCGCCTGTGCGTGCAAAGTGCCTAGGGCAGCATGAACTCTAAATACAGGCCTGACTATACATGTATATTGTATAACATGGCTGTGTATATGACTATACATGTATATGGCTATATAATATGGCTGTGTATATGACTATACATGTATATGATTGTATATCATGGCTGTGGACACATAATGACAGAGAACACTGTGAATTCTCTGACTGATGTACAGTATTTTGCCCCTAGGTCAGGCATGAAGACCTTGGTGATGCTGAGTATTGTGCTGAGCCGAATCATCTCAGGTATGCCGAGTTTTCAATTTCATTAAGGTGGAAACCCCAACTGGTTGAACTTGATAAACAGATGATGTAGAGCGACCAATCAGCTGTGCTGTTCCTAACAGACTGTGGCCTCCAGCTTCGCTCTCACAATCCTACAACGCCCAGCGATCCCTGACAGCATGGCCGGCTAGGAGACATGCGCACACTACTTACACATGGACTGTGCTGACAGCATGGCCGGCTAGGAGACATGCGCACACTACTTACACATGGACTGTGCTGACAGCATGGCCGGCTAGGAGACCTGCACACACTACTTACACATGGACTGTGCTGATGTCCCAGAACAGCCCTCTTATCCTCACACTTTTATTATAACCAGTTCTGTTCTGGAAAGCTATGATCCACTGCAAACTGCGTGTATTGTGTCACCCTTCTCAGTATTCAGGTCTGCTATTCCATTCATTTATTGTATATCTATTCAGGTATCAGTGCCTAATGGTAATATGTCGCCCCCCAGTGTTCAAGTATGGTACTTCTCATGTATATTTCTCTGTATATGCCTAATGGTGTGATGATGCAATGGCTGGATGTCACGTGACTGTGCCCCTGCTTCCATGGTAACTCCAATGGTCATCGAGCTTTGGCTGGGGTTTACCATGTGACTTCCTGTTCTACCTCAGAGGGGATAGGGTGTGTTGCTCTGCTGTTCCTGTTCAGTCTAGTCTTGTTCTCCACCTTCAGGAGACAAGTTCTGTGTCTGTTCTCTCTCCCTGCTAAGAGAGAGAGGCCTGCGTGTGCTCTGCTGCTCCAGTCCACTGGCTGTGTTCCTGTCTCAAGTCTCAAGATTCTCATCTGGGGGTCGATTCTTCAGTCGTTCCTCTCATCATCTTCTCTAATCATCAACAGCAAGTATTTCATTCAAGTCTCATTCCACCCAGCATCTCATCTTCAGTTTCACTACTACTCCCATCATTCAGCACGCTACTCTCACAGCCTATTGCAGCATCACCCATTACTCTGCTTTATTCAAGTCTGCCTTATTCCCGGTTGCATCCGGAGAGACTGTTGCTACTAGTTACCACCGTTACAATAAATATACAACTACCGTTGTTTCTGAACCTTGGCATTGGTGTGATAATTGGTGCCCTGACTAAGGACAACGAGGAATCGCATGCCCAGTATTCCCGCATGGTCAGGAGTCCGGTTTCCAGCTGTATTACCCTCGTGCCTACACCGTGACAACTCTATACCCTACAGCTGCCCCGGTTCCTGCCTGTTAACACCATCTACACTGCGGAGAGGCCCCTAGGGGCCAGGGCATCGTTTTTTTGCGTCACGAACAGGATACAGACTCCATTGTGCCCGCTCCAACTATTCCCCAGAGGCATACTACAACTCCCAGAGACTTTGCACCTGTCCCGCTGTGGCCCAGGAAGGGGTTATTTCCCAGGTTCCCGCTCAAGCTCCGCCCCAGGCCCTTCAGCTATTACCTCCGTTGCCGGGGGAAGAAGATTTCTGCTGCACCTGCCAGAAGTTGCCGGGCCCAGCTTCCGCCCGCTCCACCGATGTCTTCTGCAAGCCTGCCGCTCCTTTTTCTGTCATCTCAGCTTACCGTCAATCATCCAGAACACTCGGTGCTGCTCATCCAGGGATCTCGTCTGCTGCGCTGGGACAGTCAGATAAGTGAAAGTCCCCCATCATGTCCAGCTCGGATGATGATGCCGTCGGCGGGTCAAACAGTCCACCATCCTCACCCGCTGGTGCACCCGCTCCTCCAGCTGCCCCCACTGCATCTGCTAGTGCTGCCGGAGTGCCGTTTTTCATTGGGCCCAATCACCTACCCAGCTATAAGGGGGAGCCCCACACCTTGGCTGCTTTTAAGGAAAAAATTTCTCGTACTCTTGAACTGGTTTCTCTCTCTCCTACTCAGCAGGTACAACTCCTACTTGGACAATTGAAAGGTCCTGCTGCTGAGGAGGTCCGGTCATGGCCCGCTACGGAGAAAGCCGGGGTGCAGCAGATTCTTGATCGCCTCAGGATGGAATTTGAGGTACAGTCCCCCACAGAAATTCGCCTCCAGTTCTATGATCGGCGCCAGAAATCAGGTGAGACCCTGAGGGACTATGCCCTTGCCCTCCAGTCTGCCTACTGGGCCCTACAGCAGGTGGATGTCATTGACCCCTCTGCAGCAGAAAACATAATCACAGACCGTTTCATAGAGGGCATAGACTCTAGGCTCATTCAAAGCCAGTTGCGCATGTTGGCTGCTCAGAACCCTAATATGTCCTTCCTGGATTTCAAAACCCTGGCTCTGAGAGTAGTAGGTACTGACTCCCCCTGCCATAACTCTCCCCCGACCTTGAGTCAGCCAGTACTGACGGGTGTGACCCCTGGGCATGTCACCACGCCTTCTATTTCATCTGTTCAAGCTGTCCAGGCCGTGCAAGCTTCTCTCACTAGCCCCCCGGCTACTCCTGATCTCCTTACTCAAGTAGTCAGCTCTCTTTGTCAAGCCATCAAAGAACTAAAGGGGACTTCATCCACCTCCTTCTCTCACTCTACCTCCAGCCAGGCCCTGTCTCTAGAGTCACCTCCCGGGCACCCATGCTCTGCCCTATCCATACCCCACAGGGCCACACCTCGAGAGCGGCCCTACTGTGACTACTGTCGGCGACATGGACACTACCAATCCCAGTGCTTTCAGTTAAACTGGCTACCCCTGGGTCCGAGGGCCAACACCCAGGAGGTAGAACGGTGGTTTGAATGTCAAGAGACGGCGTTTCAAACCCTGAAGGCCCTGTTGATCTCGCCTCCCATTCTGGCCTTCCCTGACTATAGTCAGCCTTTTGATCTCTACACAGACGCCAGCTTCCAAGGCCTAGGGGCTGTCCTGTCTCAAGTCCAGGGTAATCAGGAGAGGGTTATTGCCTATGCCAGCTGAAGTTTAAGAGGCGCTAAAAAGAACGATAGCAACTACAGCTCGTTCAAATTGGAGTTGCTTGCTCTGGTGTGGGCCGTTGCTGAAAAATTCAAAGATTACCTCGCGGCTACACTGTTCACTGTCTATACGGATAACAACCCGCTAGCTCACCTCAATACCGCGCGACTGGGCGCTCTGGGCCTCTAGGCTGGCCAACCTCAACTTCGAAATCAAGTATCGAAGCGGCAAGACCAATATGAATGCTGACCTGCTGTCTCGACTGCCTAGAGGTGAGGAAGCCCCAGAGGATGACGACTGGGAAGATATAGAGATGCCCCCTTTTTATCAGAGATTCGCTACCCAGAATACTACCACGGCGGTTAAAGATAGTGAGACGTCCCCTGACTCGGGGCCCTATCAAGATTTGTCCAGATGGCAGATCCAGAATGAGTCTAGAGTCTTGGGGGAAATGTATGACTACTTGTCTACTGGGAGAGTCCCCATGAGAATCAAGAGGCCCTATCCAGACGTTGAACTGAGACGTCTCTGGAGACAGAGGAATCGGCTCTTCCTTCATAGGGGCCTACTTCTAAAGAATTCGCTAGACCCCGTCTCTGGAGAACGATGCCATCAGATCTTGATTCCCCGGCGGGACGCCAAATTGGTGTTAGATGCCTACCATGACCGTTCTGGCCATTTTGGGGTCCATAAGACTGAGGCGACCATTCGTCAACGGTTCTATTGGATCGGGATGCGGGCTGACATTGAGAACTGGTGTGCTGAATGCCCCGCCTGTAACATCTCCAAGGCGGGGGGAAGAGAGGCCCGAGCTCCCTTGCATTCCATTGTGTCCCACCGGCCAAACCAGCTTGTCGCCTTGGACCATGTGAAATTGGCCCCGACGAGATGTGGATACACATATGCCCTGACCATGGGCGATCACTACTCCAAGTGGGTAGTCGTGGTACCCGTCCGGGACTTGACTGCGAGAACCACGGCCATCACTTTCTACAAAGAATATGTGAAACACTACAGCTGTCCTGAGTCCCTGCTCACAGACCGAGGCCCGGCTTTCGAATCTCAAAGACGCCCGAGAGATTGTCGACCAGAAGATGGGAGAGGCCCACCAGCGTCAGGAAGATGCTTATAATCAAGGGGCGCATGCCACACCACTAAGAGTGGGGGATAGAGTCTGGCTCAAAAAGTATCACCGCACCCACAAGTTGGAAAGTCTATGGGAGCCTGAACCCTATGTCATTTCTGCTATTCAGTATCCGGAGACTGATGTGTATGAGGTCAAATACCCAGGTCTGGCCCCTCAAACTGTACACCGGAATAGGATAAAGCGCTGTGTAAGAGAGGATCTGCAAGGCCTCACAGCATCCTGTCCAGCACCTGTACAGGCACCTCCGCCAGTCCCAGAGGCTCCATCTAAACCGGCCTCTCTTGAGGATATGTTCCGAACTGAACCATTCCTCATGGCCATTGGCTATCAGGGAATTCCTATGAACACTCCAGTCATTCTGCCTCTTGCGGTTCCTCCTCCTCAATCTGCTGCTGTCAATGATCCCCAATTTGTTCCCGAGCAAGCTGCTAATGAAGCCAACCTCATGCTGAGACGGTCTGAGTGCTCAACTCGGGAAACACTACCAATTCGCTATAGAGACTAAAGTCCTTAAACTGTTCCTGTTTTGTTGTTGTTCCTGTGTGATTAAAAAGTCTTATGCAACGTTCAAAGTTCGTGCCTGGTCCTCCTGACCAAGTTTCCTTATTATCATCCAGCTATGTGCTGATGTACACTCATTGACTCAAACTGTTCTTCAGTGCCTGTCCCAGAGCCTTTACATGGACGATGTTCTATATTGCCTAAAGAGACTCTACCAAACAGAGACACTTACCCAATTCTTCCTAAAGCACTTTTCATGATTGTGTGATTTTCAGAAGTTTATTATTGCACTTCAGTAGTCAAAAGTCTATTTTCTTGTCAGAGTCTTATATATTATATATTTTCTTCCTCTGAGTAAGCAGGAAAGTCATTTAGATAGTCTCAGAGTAACGTGTGTCTTTTGAAAAAGTATTTTCTCACAGTGTATATTTTCATGTCAGAGTCAGACAGTTTCCTCCTCTGAGTAAGAAGTCAGTATATATCTATAGCCTCAGAGAAAGTCTATTTTCTAAAGGAGTATTTTCTAAAGAGTGTATTTTTCAGAAGGATCTTCTATTTTCTCCATGCATAGTATTATTGTATCTATTGTATCTACAACTGGAAAGAGTAATTGAGCCAATCCTCCTCAAAACCTCGCAGAATTTGTTGTCTTTTGTATTTCCCTTCCTTTTGTTTCCAGTGTTTGTTCACCTCTGTCTTGTCCCAACATAGTAGTTGCTACACATAGTCATACCTAACATTCACACTTGTCCATACATATTGCACCTTGGATACCTTTTCGTGTGGTTGGCCTATTGGATAATTGTGTTGTATGATTGACCGGTATGTAAGGGGCCCCCATGTATGTTTGCGTTTATTATTTTGTTCTTTTCTCTTTCAGGTGTCCAAGTCACTTCACACAGACACCCAAGGCAGTACACAGGTCTTCACAGTTTTCTTTCCAGTAGGGTAACTCATTGTCATTGGAAACCTACTGTCAAACTGACTGGAATATTGAGGGTCCCCCACCAGCAGTTAAGTAGTCCTGACTTCCATGTCAGATGGTCCACGCACTAACTACCTGTAACCAGAGTACGTTAGGCACCCCTAGGTGAAGTCCTGCCACTAGGGTTTTCTTTCTCTTCATATTTCTCTTGTCACCTGTGCCTTGAGCATGGGAAACACACATCTACATACTCACTCACTGTCACGTACACACTTACTAGCACGTGACGGGGAGGCCACTGCAAGGGGTTAATCTATTTCCACTCACTCAATCTTGCACTCACCTTCCACTCAGGTGGCAAATTGAGCATAAATCACACCCCAACACCGTCCCAGCACCCCAACACACACGCTGCCTCAACATTTCAAATTAAGTGTGAAAGGACACTGTCAACTCACAACACCACTCACTGGCACTCACAGGGTTAAAACACAACATCCAAAGGCTATGGATTCTTAGAGCATACAAGGACCAAACTTATTAAAGTTTTAAGCTTTAATAGACAAAAGGTCCAGTGCTTACAAAAATAAGGTAAATAAGATGACATACATACATGCAATAACAGTATAAAATAAAAGGGAAAAATAAGCAGAAACTATCTAACACTTACAATAGTTGTTGCCTTCCCAGGGGGTAGGGGAAATCATGGATCGCAGCTCAGTCAGACTGACCCCCTCCACTGCCACCGAGTTTTGCTGTCGGCACCATGTTTTATACAGTCAAAACTCAGTTCAGATTTCCTAGCCACCCAATAGGTGATTAGGATAATGAGTTGTCCCTAATTGGCTGATTAGGTGATAATGGGGAAGGACCAGGGACACCTCATTGCATTTGTCCTGTAATTGAACCATTGTCCTATGGTTGGGGGGTGTTGTTTTTGAGTGGGTCTCCATTCTTTGAAGTAGATAAGAACTCCAGGTTTCCTGAGACCCTCAATAAACCAGGCCTGGTGTTTCCTGACCAGAGACCCTCAATAAACTGCCCAGAGTTTATGATGTTTGGACAAGCCAAGGTATAGTGAGTGGAATACACATAACAGTCTATAGTGTTTGAATGAGTCAAACACTTTCATACCACATATAATATAACTGTACACACAATAGGGACTGGGCTGTCCATTTCCATCACACTCACACTAACATTCCTTCCTCTTGTCTTGTTGTCCTGGTCCTCTATGTTCATTCGGCCACATCTACCTCAACTTGTGGTTCACCGAGGTCGGCTCATTTCTAGAAGGGAGGTATGCAGTGTCCCAGAACAGCCCTCTTATCCTCACACTTTTATTATAACCAGTTCTGTTCTGGAAAGCTATGATCCACTGCAAACTGAGTGTATTGTGTCACCCTTCTCAGTATTCAGGTCTGCTATTCCATTCATTTATTGTATATCTATTCAGGTATCAGTGCCTGATGGTATTATGTCGCCCCCCAGTGTTCAATTATGGTACTTCTCATGTATATTTCTCTGTATATGCCTAATGGTGTGATAATGCAATGGCTGGATGTCACGTGACTGTGCCCTGCTTCCATGGTAACACCAATGGTCATCGAGCTTTGGCTGGGGTTTACCATGTGACTTCCTGTTCTACCTCAGTCTATCTCCTACCCCAGAGGGGATAGAGTGTGTTGCTCTGCTGTTCCTGTTCAGTCTAGTCTTGTTCTCCACCTTCAGGAGACAAGTTCTGTATCTGTTCTCTCTCCCTGCTAAAAGAGAGGCCTGCGTGTGCTCTGCTGCTCCAGTCCACTGGCTGTGTTCCTGTCTCAAGTCTCAAGATTCTCATCTGGGTGTCGATTCTTCAGTCGTTCCTCTCATCATCTTCTCTAATCATCAACAGCAAGTATTTCATTCAAGTCTCATTCCACCCAGCATCTCATCTTCAGTATCACTACTACTCCCATCATTCAGCACGCTACTCTCACAGCCTATTGCAGCATCACCCATTACTCTGCTTTATTCAAGATTGCCTTATTCCCGGTTGCATCCGGAGAGACTGTTGCTATTAGTTACCACCGTTACAATAAATATACAACTACCGTTGTTTCTGAACCTTGGCATTGGTGTGATAATTGGTGCCCTGACTAAGGACAACGAGGAATCGCATGCCCAGTATTCCCGCATGGTCAGGAGTCCGGTTTCCAGCTGTATCACCCTCGTGCCTTCACCGTGACCACATTATCCTACAGCTGCCCCGGTTCCTGCCTGTTAACACCATCTACACTGCGGAGTGGCCCCTAGGGGCCAGGGCATCGCACTGACAGCATGGCCGGCTAGGAGACCTGCGCACACTACTTACACATAGACTGTGCTGACAGCATGGCCGGCTTGGAGATCTGCGTACACTATTTATTTTAGCTAATAAATAAATAAAAATTATGATAGACTTATCAAGGCACTTGCACCTAATGATAATTTTGCACAGCAACCGTAAAATTTGGTGCAGCCCATAAAAAGTACCACCTGCTTAAAAACATTGTGCAGATCGAGCATCTGCCCCTAAGTATTTGGTTGAAAAATCTGTAATTTTGGTAAAAGCGTGAGGTGTGTTTACGTTTTTTTTGTGCTTCTGTATAGTCCATGCAGCATGCGATATCTGCGCTTCTGATGAGTATTGTGAAGACCCCACCTGCACCTGTAATTCAACACTGTACAATGATACAGGTAATGTGTGGAGCAATCATTATTATTATTATTATTATTATTATTATAGCCCAGGGGGTGGGGATGTTTCAGCACTGTGGCCTGGGCTAGCCCAGGGGGTGGGGATGTTTCAGCACTGTGGCCTGGGCTAGCCCAGGGGGTGGAGATGATTCAGCACTGTGAGTAGGGCTAGCCCAGGGGGAGGGTGAAAAGGGCTCGCCCAGGGGGTGGGGATGTTTCAGCACTGTGGCTTGGGCTAGCCCAGGGGGTGGGGATGTTTCAGCACTGTGGGTAGGGCTAGCCCAGGGGGTGTGGATGTTTCAGCATTGTGAGTAGGGCTAGCCTAGGGGGTGGAGATGTTTCAGCACTGTGAGTGGGGCTAGCCCAGGGGGTGGGGATATTTCAGCACTGTGAGTAGGGCTAGCCCAAGGGTTGGGGATGTTTCAGCACTGTGGCTTGGGCTAGCCCAGGGGGTTGGGATGTTTCAGCACTGTGGGTAGGGCTAGCCCAGGGGGTGGGGATGTTTCAGCACTGTGGCTTGGGCTAGCCCAGGGGGTGGGGATGTTTCAGCACTGTGAGTAGGGCTAGCCCAGGGGGAGGGTGAGAAGGGCTAGCCCAGGGGGTGGAGATGTTTCAGCACTGTGGGTAGGGCTAGCCCAGGGGGTGGGGATGTTTCAGCACTGTGAGTAGGGCTAGCCCAGGGGGAGGGTGAGAAGGGCTAGCCCAGGGGGTGGGGATGTTTCAGCATTGTGAGTAGGGCTAGCCCAGGGGGAGGGTGAGAAGGGCTAGCCCAGGGGGTGGGGATGTTTCAGCACTTCTGCTCCATTTAGGACGCCATTGGGGAGTCCTGTTCTAGAGATCTCAGGGGTCCCAGCAATCAGACATGATGAGACAATGATCCTCTATTCTGTGCAGAGGAAATGTGTCTGTGATGGTAAAACAAGTTTCACATATTATTAATTGTATATGGCACATTTGGATCTTGTGACCCACTGTTTTTTATTGTTATCAGGCAGTAACCCATCACCAACCATTGACTGTACCGGTGGACAAATGACAGTGTACATCTCCAAATGTTGGCTGGAGAAAAATGGATATAATACCACAATTATCAGGCTGGAAAACGCAACATGTGAAGCTGCAAGAGCGATTGTGAATGACACTGCAGTCATGACCGTCTACACACCTCTGACTGACACTGACTGTGGGAACAAGGTTGATGTAAGTCACTAACATACACAAAGGTATACAACACCCGGGCTGGTGTCACATCCGCGACCGCAGCACATACCTCTCGTCGCGCCGCTGCTGTCGCTCCTCCTTCAGCTCCCTGTCAGCCCGAAGGGCGCGTCCCTGTCTCCTAGGGAGAGCGCGCCGGCTCTGCTATGACTTAAAGGGTCACTGTGCCCTTAATTGACTGCTGCTCTGCTCTGAGATTCTCCTATAAATTGCAGCCCTGCCCCACCACAGGTGTTGGAGCCTCTGCATGCTTCCTAGTGTGTTTAGTCCCAGCTACCTGTTTGTGCCTATCCTGTGTTCCTGCACATTGTTTCTGCTACCTGCGGTTCCCTGTATCCAGCTGCCTACCTGCCTGTCTGCCTGCTTGCCTACTGTTCCAGCTACACCTCGTCCGTCGTCACTAGCAAGCCAAGCCAGGGGTAGCGACCTGGGGGTCGCCTGCCGCAGCAAGTCCATCCCGCCTTGCGGCGGGCTCTGGTGAAAACCAGCGGCCCCTTAGACTCCGCTCCCTGGTGCGGCTTACGCCATCGCTAGTGACGGTCCAGTGGATCCACGACTCCAGTCGTTACAGCTGGCACCATGCAAAAAATAAGGAAATGCTAAACCTAACAACCCAAATACACATGTACAAAAAGGAAGAAAAGGATGGAGAAAGATTGGACTGCACCTCACTAATAATCCACATCAAAAAGATTTTATTGAAAGAAATGCAAGGGACAAAAACATTTAAAAACAATTAAAAGTGAACCAGTGAAGCAAGAGCCACCAATACAGTATCTCAAGTGGCAGCCATATCAAATAATAAACAGATGTTAATATAACGTATACTGTGCTAAACAATAAAACGACACCCCATAAATACAGAATATGCCAATGCAGCAAGAAGATATACAGAGTCCAGTGCGAGTGCAAAACACATATGTACAAAAAGATGAGTATATAATACAGACAATATGGCAGTCACATGGCGGGCCAGGACAGAACGTCCCACGCATTCCGTCACTCAGACTTCATCAGGGATTATTGCTTTTAAATGTTTTTGTCCCTTGCATGTATGTAAATAAATGGATTATTAGTGAGGTGCAGTCCGATCCTTTCCAATCCTTTTCTTCCTTTTTGTACACTAACACACAAAGACCACTAAGTGAGCATAAAGTAAGCTCTGAAATAGCCGCCATTACTCTTCTTAAAGGGGTTATCCAGCATTAGAAGAACGTAGCTGGTTTCTTTCAGAAACAGCCCCGCTCTTGTCCTCAGGTTGGGTGTAGTATTTCAGCTCAGGTTGAAGTCAATGGAGCAGTGTTCTAATAACACATGAAAGCTGAGGACAGGGGTGGTGCTGTTTTTGAAGGAATGTGGCTATGTTTTCTAATCCTGGACAACCCCTTTGAAGGATAGACCTAATGCACAATCCGTAGAGGGCACCCCCAGAAATACATTGAAAAACGTGACATTCAGGTAGAAATGTATGTACGTCATTTCCTGACAGTTTCTGTTACTTTAACAAATCTGTTACTTCTGTTACAAATCACGATAAAAATGCCTGTCAAGCTCTGGAGCTGTGCGGATACCTCACTCCGCATACGTCTCTATATCCTCCGTCCCTGCAAAGGAAAACGTATAACCTTACTTTTACAACATGGTGCCGTATGTTAATGACCTTAAAGTTGTCATGTGGGCGGTTGGAAGGTAGTTACGTCCCCTGGGCAGTTTGGCGATGAAGTCACTCCTCTCTGGGCATGAGGGGCGTTATTCAGACTCCAGTGAAGACATGATGTCATCCAGAGGCGAACCGTAGTGTACAGCCTCATCACCTACAGCACAGAATGGGACTCGCTGTACTGCGCATGTGTGATGTGATGAGAACATCGGCACACTACTGTGTGCTACAGCACGCCTCTGGATAACGAGGGGCGTGATAACATCGCCCAACCGCCCAGGGGACATGACTACCTTCCAACAGCCCTCTGCCCAGATGGCTACTTGGGGGTCATTATCATACGGCACACCAATCTGTAAAAGTACGTTTAAAAGTTTCCCTTTACAGGGACGGAGGATATAGGGACATGAGGAGTGTGCTGAGTGACGTATCCGCACAGTTCCAGCTCTTTACCATTCTTACTGTTACCCTTTAAGGCTACAGTTGCATATGGTAAAATACGAATAATAATAATAATAATATAATTTTCAGTGACATTAAAACAATACGTGAATAGGTGAAAATTGCTTTTTTGGCAAAATAGTCAATTTAGGTTTTTTTTACACCTGTACTCAAGGATTCTATATGGAGTGTGCAATGCCGGCCCATTCCCCATTGACTTCATTATTGAAGTATTTCCGTCAGTATTTCCATCGATATTTCTGTCAGTATTTCCATCAGTCTTTTTTTTTAAACCAAAACCCGTAGAGGAGCTGATGGGGCGAAATTGCACAGTTTCTGTGTTTTCAATCCACTCCTTGTTTTGGTTGCAAAAAGACTGATGGAAATCCTGTGTGTGAACACAGCTTTATATTGAGGATACGGCCATATTTTCCCCTCTAAACGATGGAGATATTTTGGTAACATTTTACTGTGAACACAGCCTTATTCCTGACCTGTAATGTCTTGAGCCGGTCCCACATTCTTCTATGGGACATCCGCTGAGATGGCCACTTTTGATTTTTTTTATTTTATTGCCAATTTCTCATTTTATTATTAACAGAGCATTAAACCAGAATGAGAGTTTCCACTGGAAGAAACCAATCCACGGCTGTTTGACTTCGGGAACATATCGGGGAAAAGCGTCTGTCTCATTATAATCAACATTTATAAGATTTATAAAGCATTTTCTGCTATTTTCCCCTTGTTTCCGCTGCCTGAACCTTTCTTTATCTTTTGTGTTGATAGGGGGCGCAGTTTTCTATTAGCTTCTTTCTTCATTATATGCAGAAAATACTGCGCAGCGGTCCCCCACTCCTACCCTAACCTAGTTTTCTTTAGCCAAGCTGTTTTGCAACAGTTGTGCAAAAAAATGTGCAAGAATCATCAATATATATGCAGCTAATAGTAAGATCTGTGCAAGGAAAATGAGAATATTCTTTTATTTCTGGCATTTTATCCTATGTACCAGTAAAAAAAGAAAGAACTCATGTCAAGTCATTCCCTATCATGTCATTCCTTATCATTTCATTCCCTATCATGTCATTCCTTATCATGTCATTCCCTGTCATGTCATTCCTTATCATGTCATTCCTTATGATGTCATTCCTTATCATGTCATTCCCTATCATGTCATTCCTTATCATGTCATTCCTTATGATGTCATTCCTTATCATGTCATCCCTGTCATGTCATTCCTTATCATGTCATTCCCTGTCATGTCATTCCCTATCATGTCATTCCCTGTCATGTCATTCCTTATCATGTCATTCCCTATCATGTCATTCCTTATCATGTCATTCCCTGTCATTCCTTATTATGTCATTCCTTATCATGTCATTCCCTGTCATGTCATTCCTTATTATGTCATTCCTTCTCATGTCATTCCTTATTATGTCATTCCTTCTCATGTCATTCCTTATTATGTCATTCCTTATCATGTCATTCCCTATCATGTCATTCCTTATCATGTCATTCCCTATCATGTCATTCCTTATCATGTCATTCCCTATCATGTCATTCCTTATCATGTCATTCCCTGTCATTCCTTATTATGTCATTCCTTATCATGTCATTCCCTGTCATGTCATTCCTTATTATGTCATTCCTTCTCATGTCATTCCTTATCATGTCATTCCCTATCATGTCATTCCCTGTCATGTCATTCCTTATCATGTCATTCCCTATCATGTCATTCCTTATCATGTCATTCCCTATCATGTCATTCCCTATCATGTCATTCCTTATCATGTCATTCCCTATCATGTCATTCCCTATCATGTCATTCCTTATGATGTCATTCCTTATCATGTCATTCCCTGTCATGTCATTCCTTATCATGTCATTCCCTGTCATGTCATTCCCTATCATGTCATTCCCTGTCATGTCATTCCTTATCATGTCATTCCCTATCATGTCATTCCTTATCATGTCATTCCCTGTCATTCCTTATTATGTCATTCCTTATCATGTCATTCCCTGTCATGTCATTCCTTATTATGTCATTCCTTCTCATGTCATTCCTTATCATGTCATTCCCTATCATGTCATTCCCTGTCATGTCATTCCTTATCATGTCATTCCCTATCATGTCATTCCCTATCATGCCATTCCCTATCATGTCATTCCTTGTCATGTCATTCCCTGTCATGTCATTCCTTATCATGTCATTCCCTATCATGTCATTCCCTATCATGTCATTCCTTACCATGTCATTCCCTACCATGTCATTCCTTATCATGTAATTTCCTCTCATGTGATTCCTTATCATGTCATTCCTTGTCATGTCATTACCTATCATGTCATTCCTTGTCATGTCATTCCCTATCATGTCATTCCTTTTCATGTGATTCCAGTTTTTCTATTAAAGATGTGGGGGGCACAAGAAGAAAATACCAATATTTCTGTGGAAACCTGCAGCGATTTCACAAAACAGCAAACCCACTGAATAGACGCCATGTGCCAATGTAGTCATTTTTACTTGAGTTTTTTCCGAAGTAGGTCTAGTCCAGCCTTGGGCCACGTCCCCACAACGCTGAGCCTTTCAGGATAATCCCACCAGCTTATTGGAAGATTTTTCCTGCACTAAACTAAAGAAATACAAAGTGGAAAAGAAATGAAAACCTTGTTATAGAAACGATTCCTGAGTGTGGAAATATGATTTTTTTTTCTGTTTTTTTAACAGATAAATTCGACCTATGTGACATACTCCAATAATTTGTATATTTATGCAAGGACATGGCCGACCCTGAGGAAACAAGATGTCATCATGAACTTTTCCTGCATTTATCCCCTTTTTTCAACAACTAAGCTGAATTTTACTGTGGCGCCAACACTTGGGTAATTATCATAGTGTAACAGAATAATATTATTACGTACGCTTAAAAAAAAATGTCCGCACTGCGTAGGATACCTACTGTATCTGAAAAATGTCATCAGGGATCGTCGTCTGAAATTATTAGATTTCTCCCCAATACAGTAAAACCTCAGTTCCCGAACACCTCGAAGTTCGAACAATTCGGTTTTTCGAACTAAATTTCCCCCTGAAATTTTGGTCGGTATCCGGGATGTGGAGTGTTTTTGCACTCTGTGGGCCGGGTGCTCTGCACCTGACCCACGGAGTCTAAAAACCAATTAATCACATTTACATTGTTCCCTATAGGAACTTACAGCTCGGTTCTCGAACTGCTCGGTTTTGGAACAGCCTTCCAGAACCAATTATGTTCGAAAACCGAGGTACCACTGTATAATCTAATATTTCTGCCCTAAGTGTAGATCTCAGTAAGATGTTATTATAGGATATTCTAGGAGATTATACTAGAGCTTGGTGTCCCTCATTTCATGTTGTATTTCTATCTTCAGGACTGCACAGATAACTATCCCGGGGACACTTGGTACTATTGCCGTGAACATGGTCATTTATAGAGATTCAGAATTTACCAAATGGTTGACTGAAAATGACCCTGTGTACGTGGAAAGCACGCTCTATGTTTCTGTCATCATTCCAAACCTGGATGTCAACACTTTTAAAATTAAAGTGCTAGATATCTATGCTTCAGCCTCAGAATCAGGACCCACATACTATCTGCTACAAGATGGGTGAGTGTGACCATATGTTTCCGACCCCTTTTTCTTGCCAAAAGTTCAGTAACTTCTAGGGGCAGTTTATGGCTCGGATCACACATTGTAAAATTAAAGCTAAATACCACCATTATTTTGTGTGAAAATAAAACATTGTGTGAAAAAATGGGGAAAAAAAGCCATATTCTGCAAAAGCAGCCAATAAATAATGAGCATGTTTATTACTTCACATTACAATTAAACCTCAAAATTACAGCCGTATTAAAACCCCTATTTTACAGTGTGTAAACATACCCTGAGGGTGTGGACATTAGGTAACTAGGACAAGAAAACTTCCAGAGAAACCTGAAAGGAGAGCAAAAAACCTAGATAGGCTTTCCTCACACAAAAACTGCAGCAGTTTTTCCAGCTTTTTGGTGTTTTTTCGGGCAATTTTTGCGGTTTTCTCATCTGTGCGCATTTCCGCAAGTCAACTGGCATCCATGTTGACTACTGGTGTGCCTGCCCTTGCATCCTTGTTGCTGGGCCTTAACTGGCATCCATGTTGACTACTGCTGGGCCTTAACTGGCATTTATGTTGACTACTGGTGTGCCTGCCCTTGCATCCTTGTTGCTGGGCCTTAACTGGCATCCATGTTGACTACTGCTGGGCCTTAACTGGCATCCATGTGGACTACTGCTGGGCTTTAACTGGCATCCATGTTGACTACTGGTGTGCCTGCCTTTGCATCCTTGTTGCTGGTCCTTAACTGGCATCCATGTTGACTACTGCTGGGCCTTAACTGGCATTTATGTTGACTACTGGTGTGCCTGCCCTTGCATCCTTGTTTCTGGTCCTTAACTGGCATCCATGTTGACTACTGTTGGGCCTTAACTGGCATCCATGTGGACTACTGCTGGGCCTTAACTGGCATCCATGTTGACTACTGGTGTGCCTGCCCTTGCATCCTTATTACTGGCCCTTAACTGGCATCCATGTTGACTACTGCTGGGTCTTAACTGGCATCCATGTTGAGTACTGGTGTGCCTGCCCTTGCATCCTTGTTGCTGGGCCTTAACTGGCATCCATGTTGACTACTGCTGGGCCTTAACTGGCATCCATGTGGACTACTGCTGGGCCTTAACTGGCATCCATGTTGACTACTGGTGTGCCTGCCCTTGCATCCTTGTTGCTGGTCCTTAACTGGCATCCATGTAGATTACTGTTGGGCCTTAACTGGCATCCATGTTGACTACTGCTGGGCCTTAACTGGCATCCATGTTGAGTACTGGTGTGCCTGCCCTTGCATCCTTGTTGCTGGTCCTTAACTGGCATCCATGTTGACTACTGCTGGGCCTTAACTGGCATCCATGTGGACTACTGCTGGGCCTTAACTGGCATCCATGTTGACTACTGGTGTGCCTGCCCTTGCATCCTTATTGCTGGCCTTTAACTGGCATCCATGTTGACTACTGCTGGGTCTTAACTGGCATCCATGTTGAGTACTGGTGTGCCTGCCCTTGCATCCTTGTTGCTGGGCCTTAACTGGCATCCATGTTGACTACTGCTGGGCCTTAACTGGCATCCATGTGGACTACTGCTGGGCCTTAACTGGCATCCATGTTGACTACTGGTGTGCCTGCCCTTGCATCCTTGTTGCTGGTCCTTAACTGGCATCCATGTAGATTACTGTTGGGCCTTAACTGGCATCCATGTTGACTACAGCTGGGCCTTAACTGGCATCCATGTTGAGTACTGGTGTGCCTGCCCTTGCATCCTTGTTGCTGGTCCTTAACTGGCATCCATGTTGACTACTGCTGGGCCTTAACTGGCATCCATGTGGACTACTGCTGGGCCTTAACTGGCATCCATGTTGACTACTGGTGTGCCTGCCCTTGCATCCTTGTTGCTGGTCCTTAACTGGCATCCATGTTGACTACTGCTGGGCCTTAACTGGCATCCATGTGGACTACTGCTGGGCCTTAACTGGCATCCATGTTGACTACTGGTGTGCCTGCCCTTGCATACTTGTTGCTGGTCCTTAACTGGCATCCATGTAGACTACTGCTGGGCCTTAACTGGCATCCATGTTGACTACTGGTTTTGGACAACACAGATTACTGGGTGTTCACTCTTCTGGACCCTTGGTAGAAACCAAACTTTTCCACTGTCATTCCTGCCAAGGAACGCAGTATGAGAGTGAATCAATATCAACAGGCCCTGGTGCAGAAGCTGAAAATGTACTTCCCATCTGACACCACTAGCGCCAGAGGACCTAGTTCTGTGGGCCAAAGAGCGGGGGAGAGGAGCGGTGGAGCAGGCAGCTTGTCAAGGGGCAGGGGAACACTCTCCAAGGCCTTTGACAGTTTCATGGCACCCCAGCAAGACTATGTCAACCGTCCCCAGTCTACACAGAGTAGGGGGGAAGCCTTCAGGAAGATGGTGAAGGAGTACCTTGCTGACCATTCCAACGTCCTTCCCGATCACTCTGCTACCTACAACTACTGGGTTTCAAAGCTGGATATGTGGCCCCAACTGGCGCTTTACGCCTTGGAGGTGCTGGCCTGCCCTGCCGCTAGCGTGTTGTCAGAGCGGGTCTTCAGTGCAGCTGGTGCCATCATCACTGATAAGCCATCCGTCTGTCCACTGACAAAGCCTGTCCACAGGAACAAAGCCTGTATCCAACTGTCCACCCGGGGAAAGCAACTGAACATGAAGATTCTTGGTATCTCCTCCTTCTCCTCCTCCGCCTCCTCCTCTTCCTACAATTCTCAGCCAACTGCCAAGTCTTCTTCCGCCATGCAGGGTCTGGCCTAATTATTGGGAGGCTCAATTGCTTCCTCACTCCTAATGGTTCTCTGTGTCCTCACTGCCAAGCTCTGACGTCACACTACGTCTGCGGAGGAGCGGGGCTGGTTGACGGAGGCCCGCCGATCGCGCCCCCGCCAACCAGCCTGCTGTTTTATTTTATTTTTTTTGTGTAGCCGTGGCCAGGGCCTCACCACCCCCGGTCGAGAGGCATCAAGTGTACCCTTGATGGTGAGTGCTGACTGACAACTGGCCTAGCCAGTTAGCTGTCAGCACCCGGGTTCATGACCTCTACATATCCCAGCCCCTCGACTCACTCCAATTTTTGGGTGGACTCACTTGTAATGGCTCTCTTTGTCTGGCCTAATTTTTGGGAGGCTCACTAGCTTCCTCACTCACTTGTAATGGTTCTCTGTGTGTTCAAGGCCCTGCACTGTCTTACCTAGTTTTGGGGAGCCTCACTAGCTTTCTCACTCACTTGTAATGGCTCTCTGTGTGCTGAATGCCATGCTGTGTCTGGCCTAGTTTTGGGGAGCCTCACTAGCTTTCTCACTCACTTGTAATGGCTCTCTGTGTGCTGAATGCCATGCTGTGTCTGGCCTAGTTTTGGGGAGCCTCACTAGCTTCCTCACTCACTTGAAATGGCTCTCTGTGTGTTCAAGGCCCTGCAGTGTCTGGCCTAGTTTTAGGGAGCCTCACTGTTGGTTACTGTTGCTCCTGCCTGGCCTCCATGTTGGCTACTGCTGATCCCGGCAGTTCTCTGTGTGCTCAATGCCATGCAGTGTTTGGCCTAATTTTGGGGAGGCTCACTTTCTTCCTCACTCACTTTTAATGGTTCTCTGTGAGCTCACTGCCATGCTAGGTCTGGTATAATTTTTGGAAGGCTGACTGGCTACCGCTTGTTCACTCTGTCCTCACCGCTATGCTGTGTCAGGCTGAATTTTTGGGTGGTTCATGATAAGCTACCTCTGTTTTAATGGTTCCCTGTGTTCTCACTGTCATGCTGTGTCAGGCTGAGTTTTTGGGTGGTCCCTATGCCTACCTCTGTTTTAACCAAGCTGTTGCACAGAATTAGGCACAATGGTGCCATTAGGCGCCTCAGAGGCATGCATACATGCTGCCCCTGCTGTTTCCTGTCCATTTCCGTTGTGTTTCCATCAATTTCTGAGATTGACAGGTTTTCACACAACCTTCTCTCTACCGAACTTGAGTCACCTCAAAAAATGCGCGAGTCTTCCATTGACTTCAATAGGGTTCGTTACGCGAAACGAGCACTCGAGTATTGGGAAATACTCAGCTCGAGTAACGAGCACCCGAGCATTTTAGTACTCGCTCATCACTATTTATGACACTACGCCAACTAGCTCTTCTGAAACCTCTTCTCACATGCTTACAGGATAAGAAAATTCAACCACTGGGGGTTACCTTCTTCACTATCAGTGAAAACTGGAGGCAAAATATCCGTCCTCCGAGAACCTAAAGACTTTCCAAACTTATCTTCACTGAATCTTCCTCAAGTTAACCTCTCTGATTGGAAAGAATATTTCAAAGACTTCTCCTTCTCCTATGGCTTACCTCCTCGTGACTCAAGTACTTCATCTACGACTTCATCCTCCAGACATGACCAACCTCTACCGCAACTGCAGAAAAGAAAGACTTGATTAACTGTCCTATCTGCCTGTTATTTTTAATGTTTATTGTTCCATGTTGTGCAGAAACGTATAAATTGGTCTATCATTAGTGATGAGCGAATACTGTTCGATCGAATAGATATTCGATCGAATAGTAAGGTATTCAATCTATCGAATATTATCGAATAGTTCGCCGAATTTTCGACAAATATTCGATAAGTGTTCAAATCCCCCTACTTCCGTTTTTTTTCCACCAAGTGGTCGAATAGATGTTTTTCAATAATTGAATACTTGTTCCCATAGACTTTAATGGGATTGAATATTCAAATATCGGTGAGATATTCATACGAATTTCGGATAGTCAAATATTTCACTATTCGCTCATCACTATCTATCATAATACTTGTCTTTTGCCATACAAGTTTTATTCCATATCCATAAATTTATACAGCTAATCCACTTGGACTGATTGTCCATAACTCTACATTATTTTATTGGTTGAGAACCCGGTTGTCATGACACTATCGATTGGCGATTCAGACACTGTTACCCTGGTTGTTAAAAGGATTTCTTAACTTCTCATTTCTTAGTAACTAAAATTCTTGCTGTATTTAGTCCCTTTGCATTTTTTGTGTTTTTCTGTTTTCTATTTTTCATGTTCATTTGTTTTTTTGTTTATCTGTCTTTGACTCAGACGCTTCCTACCCTTCCTTGATTTTCCTTTGTTTCTTTTGTTTGTCAACCTCTATATAAGTGCATCTCTTTACCAAGATCATGGTTGATCTTAATTTGGCTACCCTTAACATTGAGGGTGTTACTGTGCCTGAGAAAAAATCCCAAATTCTCTATTCTTTTCATAAAATTAAATCACATGTAGTTTTTCTTCAAGAAACTCATTTTAAAACCATGAAAAGTCATGTTCCTGACCTTTCTAAAAACAGATATTACACCAATTGGTAGCATTCCCCTAATGATGAAAGTAGGTGTCTCTATAGGCTTCCATCACTCTCTTCCACACAATATCCTTGATTCTCACTCTGACCCACTTGCGCGATACCTGTTTCTTAGTTGTAAAATAGCAGGACAGACCTTAACAGATCTAACTTCATTTGCTGAAGGCCGTCTCTCCACCTGTGGTGATTTTACATGGTGATACATCCATAGGACACTCCTCTATATCTTGTAATAAACTTAAAACTTAACACAGTGCACTTCACACTCTAGAGTTATGTGACACATGGCTTATCATCCCTTCTCACTTTATAGATTTTACATTTTACTCACACCCCTTAATCCATATAGTCATATAGACTAAATTGTATTATCCCATTCTCTTTCATTTCCTTTGTAAAAATTCTTATTTGGGTCCTATTCTACTGTATTTTCCGGCGTATAAGACAACTGGGCGCATGAGACAACCCCTGACTTCCAAGAAGATTTTCAGGGGTTCGCCTTATACGGCGGAAAATGTTAACTCTTGCCTGACCGCAGCAGGGTTTACTAGCTGGAGCCTTGCTATTCAACTCACCTGTGACCTGTTCCCGGCAGCCGTGCGTCCCCCGTCACGTTCCCAGCGCAGGGAGTGTGATGCACACTGCCTGCGCTGAAGGTCTCCGAAGCTCAGAGGCTTCGGGAAATTCCGGTGCCTCTGCCATTCTCCCGAAGCTCGACCGGCAGCCGAGCGTCTCCGATGAGAGCGTCTCTGTGTCACACTCCCTGCGCCCAGTGGCAGTCTTTGGCACCAAGCACCCCAAGCGATCGCTTGGGGCCTCCAACATCCAGGGGGGCCCCCACACCCCGCTCTTGTGCTCAAGACCACTGCTGCCATTTGAACTGTAACTATGAGCACTCGTAATGAGCACTCATAGTTACATGCAGCAGCACTGACAGGGCGGGAGACATTGGCCCCCTTCCTGTCAGTCACTCTTGTGGCCGCAGGAAGTGTTTTCCCTGCGGTCACAAGTGGCAGCTTTGTCCTTGTGGTGCCGGCGCTCCAGTGACATCACTGGAGCATCGGCGCCAGGACAAGGGGAGTGCGGCCTCTTGTGATCGCAGGGAAAACCCTTCCTGCGACCACAAGAGTGAAGAGAAGAGGAGACGCCCGGACCCAGGTGAGTATAAGTGTTTGTTTTATTGTGTTATATACTGTATGGGAGGGGGAGCACACAGGGGTCTGTTTAACTGTGGGAGTGCACATCGGAGGTCTATATAAATGGGGGGAGCACACAGGGAGGCTATATAACAGGTGGAGCACACAGGGGCGCTATAGACTACTGGGGCTTCACAGAGGGGTCTATATACTACTGGGGGCAGCACACAGGGGGTCTATATACTACTTGGAGCAGCAGAATGGGGTCTATATACAACTTGGAGAGCACACAGGAGGTCTATATCCAAGTGGGGGAGCAAACAGGGGGGCTATATACTACTGGGGGAGCACACAGAGGTCTATATACTACTTGTGAGGCACACAGGTGGTCTATATATAACTGGGGGAGCACACAGGGGTCTGTATACTACTGGGGCATCACACAAGGGGTCTATATGGTGGGGTGGTACTGGTGGGGCACACAGGGGGTTTATATACTACTGGGGGAACCACACGGGGTTTGTATACTACTGGAGGAGCACACAGGGGTCTATATCCAAGTTGCGGGAGCACACAGGAGGTCTATATCCAAGTGGGTGAGCACACAGGGGGCCTATATACTAGTGGGGGAGCACACAGGGGGTATATACAACTGGGGGCAGCACACAGGAGGTCTATATACTTCGGGGGGAGCACACGGGGGGGGCTATATATAACTGGGGGAACACACAGGGGTCTATATACTACTGGGGGAAGCAAACAAGGGGTATATACTACTGGGGGCAGGACACAAGGGGTATATACTATTGGGGGCAGCACACAAGGAGTATATATTACTGGCGGTAGCGCACAAGGGGTATATACTACTGGGGGCAACACACAGCGGTCTATTGTTTTGGAACGTGTGTCGAGGGGGGGGGGGCCCAGACATAACTTCGCTTGGGGCCCCAGAAATGCCAAGACTGCCCCTGCCTGCGCCCGGAACGTGACGACGGACGCACGGCTGCCGGGAACAGGTTATGTGCGGTGACCATACCCTGACTTCTGTGAAGATTTTTCGGGGTTAAAAAATCATCTTATACGCTGGAAAATACGGTACATTCAGACCATGCTCCTGTCTTTACCGCTTTCTCTCTTTTACCCCCTTCAAACACCAATCATACTTAGAAACTAAATAAATCCCTTCTAGACGATTCTTTATGCCTAAATGACTATATCTCACTTTATGCAATAACATATACACGATCAAACGACTCCACTGAATAGATGGATAATTCTTAAATGCATATTACGTGGTGTATTGATCAGTCAGAACTCGTTTGAAAAGAGAAGTGTCAGGATGGTATCTTTGCGGAGCGTTATGCGTCCCTCTGCTCGTGCTGTTCGGCCGAGAAGGCGCTGATTTTCTTGTATCCTGTTTCTGTGTTTTGTTTTGCTGTGTGTGAACTCTGGTTTATTGCTCACCTTTGTTGGGAGACACACCCGACTTCACCTGCTGAGTTCTGTCTGGCCATGTCATGGTTAATCTGTGTTCTGGTTCTGCTGTGACTGACAGGTCTTCCTGCCAGTGGATCTGTTTTGTTCTCAGGTGTCTGTGCTTGGAGATCAGGGGGATGGTCCAATTATGTTCTGGATCAGAACCCTGGCCTCCTATATAACTACCTCAGTCTTGGATATCATTGCTGGTTATTGACTTAGTCTCTGCCTGCTTGTGGATTCTGTTTCTTTGCATCTCCTGACTACTGCTTTGTACCTCTGACCTCCCTTGCTTGCTTCCTGCCCCTGATCATATTGCCTGTTTTCTGATTACGCCTTTGGATCCTAATTTTGTACTTTTGCTGCCCGACTGTTGTGACCCGGCTTGTGGACTATTCTTCATTGTGTTTGTCTGTCTGTTTTGTATTTGTGTTTCACCTAGCCAGTGCAGGGACTGCCGCCCAGTTGCTCGCCGCCATCTTAGGGCAGATTGTGGCAAGTAGGTAGAGGACAGTGGGCGGGGCTGAGCTTAGGGCTCACTGTCTTGTCTTGTCCTGCTGTCCGGTTCCTAAGAGAATAACCAGCCCTACTTTTTTTTTTCTCTCTCCCCACCTGACTATGGACCCCGTGAAAGCTCTTGTGGAGCAAATGCAAAGTCTCAACCAGCTTGTTCTGGACCTTACGCAACGGGTGCAGCAGGTAGAGTCTTTCCTGGGCCAAAATGCCATGCTATCTGCTGCTGCTCCCCCAGAACCTCCAGTGCAGCTTCCTGATAGGTTCAAAGGTGAGAGAAAGGCCTTTCGAATCTTCAGAGAGGGATGTAAGTTGTTTTTCAGACTTTGTCCCCGGTCCTCTGGGGATGAGAGCCAGAGAGTGGGCATTATTATGTCTCTTACAGGGACCTCCGCAGGAGTGGGCATTATTATGTCTCTTACAAGGACCTCCGCAGGAGTGGGCCTTTTCTTTGCCTCCAGATGCCACTGAGTTATCTTCTGTGGATCAGTTTTTCTCTGCATTGGAGTTACTTTATGATGACCCTGACAGGGCAGCAGCAGCTGAGAGGCAGTTGACTACTTTGAGACAGGGCAAGCGACCAGTGGAGGAGTATTGTGCTGAGTTCCGCCAGTGGTGCGTTCCATCCGGATGGAATGATCCTGCACTTAGATGCAAGTTTAAGCAGGGGTTGTCTGATGGCATTAAGGATGCCTGGACAGGGCATGCAGAACCTTCCACCCTTAAGCAGGCCATGAATTTGGCTATTCGTATAGACCGCAGGCTCCGTGACAGACATAGGGAGAGAGTAGACTCTGACTCTTCTAAACAATCTGTCTCCTATTCTGTCAAAACCCCTCTTGTTACCCCTACTATTCCTGAGGACGAGCCCATGCAGCTGGGACTATTAGACGCCAAGACCAGGCGAGAACACTGGAGACACAATGGTCTATGTTACTATTGTGGTGACAGCGGCCATTACATCAGTTTCTGCCACAAGCGTCCCAAGCGGCAAGAAAACCTGCACCCAGATCATCAGCGTCCAGGTGACTCCCAGGAAGGTCACTTGGGCGCACAGGTACCCTCCGGCGAAATTAATATTTCTAGTTCTGTTGTACCTGATTTGCCTGTATCTGATGTGAATTTAACATGTTGTTCTGCTCGTCCTGTCAGTAAGCCTGTTCTCCATGCCATGGACTCGTCTTCTGATGAATGGGAGTCAGATGGCAATCTTCTAAGTGAAGTTGAGTCCTGTGAGCGTCCTGAGGCCCCTCATAAAAGGGGGGGGTACTGTCAGGATGGTATCTTTGCGGAGCGTTATGCGTCCCTCTGCTCGTGCTATTCGGCCAAGAAGGCGCTGATTTTCTTGTATCCTGTTTCTGTGTTTTGTTTTGCTGTGTGTGAACTCTGGTTTATTGCTCACCTGGGTTGGGAGACACACCTGACTTCACCTGCTGAGTTCTGTCTGGCCATGTCAGGGTTAATCTGTGTTTTGGTTCTGCTGTGACTGACAGGTCTTCCTGCCAGTGGATCTGTTTTGTTCTCAGCTGTCTGTGCTTGGAGATCAGGGGGATGGTCCAATTATGTTCTGGATCAGAACCCTGGCCTCCTATATAACTACCTCAGTCTTGGATATCATTGCTGGTTATTGACTTAGTCTCTGCCTGCTTGTGGATTCTGTTTCTTTGCATCTCCTGACTACTGCTTTGTACCTCTGACCTCCCTTGCTTGCTGCCTGCCCCTGACCATATTGCCTGTTTTCTGATTACGCCTTTGGATCCTGATTTTGTACTTTTGCTGCCCGACTGTTGTGACCCGGCTTGTGGACTATTCTTCATTGTGTTTGTCTGTCTGTTTTGTATTTGTGTTTCACCTAGCCAGTGCAGGGACTGCCGCCCAGTTGCTCGCCGCCATCTTAGGGCGGATTGTGGCAAGTAGATAGAGGACAGTGGGCGGGGCTGAGCTTAGGGCTCACTGTCTTGTCTTGTCCTGCTGTCCGGTTCCTAACAAGAAGCCTGTAAGAAACTCTGATTTATTTAGCAAGCTCCAAAACTTCTCCACAAACACTCTAATCTACAAACGACATAACAGGAACTTATTCACACCAATCTATAAAGAGCGTAGCATAAACATTTCATGGAGATTTATGGAAAGACGTTGGAACAATGTTAGTCGCCTGTTAGCTAACACTCTACGCAAGAAACAAGCTACTACACTTATCCCATCTATTAAAACTCTAACTGGTCATTTTTTTTTTATTCCTTTTTTATTATTTATAAATTCTCAATAATAAGAAAATAAAGGATAATAAGAAAACAATAAGAAGACAGTAAATCACATAAAAACTTCCAATCTTTTCCTCATTACAATCCCTCTGTTTCATATTCTTCGCTTTTATTACATTTCCTAATAAACTCCCCATCCCTAAACCGTCCTCGCACCTCCCCCTAAAACCCAGAAGAAATCACACTTTCTTTTGTAACTTTTCAAATTTCTTAACACAATTTTCCCAAGTAACAATATGTGGAGTTGTGGGAGCCGGTCATTAATAGACATGCATAAAATAACCACTAGAGATGAGCGAATACGATTCAATTAAGTACGGTTCAGGGAAGTAGGTATTCAATGGAATATTGCGGTATTCAAAAGCTTCGAATTCAATCGAATAGTGAGGCAAATACGCGGGAAACATTGGAAAGCCCTCCCATCTCAGTTGGCGCTTTTTTTAATCCAATTACCATGCAGGGAGGCTATGAGGGACCCTGGGAGTACGCATGCAGCGCCAAAACGGCGTCTACCCTCATTGGATGGCTGAACCACATGACCTCGAATCTTAAATACTTGGCTCCCACCTCTCGACCGCAGATGCGCTTTCAACCTATCCAGGCAAAGATCTTGGAGCAGGGAGAGATAGGTATTAGTAGCGTTTTGGTTAGGCAGGATTACTACACAACCCAAATGTCCTTCTCAGTGCTAAGAAATAGATTATAGCAGCAGCATCAGCCACATCGTTCACTGGAAAACACATCCAAGCAGTAATGCATAATCTATATATAATAATATTCCACAAAGAGCTTCCACTAGATACGAAAACATTATTTATCAATAAGTGAGAATTACATTTTGTCTGGAATTCAGACCAATCTCTGGTACTATTGTGGCTTGTCTGAAAATCCAGCAGGATTCTCTATTCAGAAGTTTCAGGCCTTCTGTGACATCCACCCCATTTGGATAATCATACGTTCTATATCCCCATAACACTAAGCGATCTTACCTCACCTCTATCTACTTCTCTGAAGTGACAATGATGAGACATTAACCGTTTCACTTCTACTGTCCAAACTATGTCTACTAATTCTAGTTTTAACGCTAGTAGAAGTGCAGCCAACATAGTGAACAGTCTGTAAAGTTGCTGAATATACCACATAAGAGCTATTGCAACTAATGTAGCTGTTATCCTTATATACGTTGCCATTCACACATGATTTACATTCCTTTGCTATTTTCATATGTGAGCAGGTTAAACATCTGAGATGGCCACATTGTTAGGAGACTTTCACATCTAGCCTGGTGGTATTGTTAGTTTGGTTTTTAGACTATAGGGAAGGAGAAAGTGAGGAAGCTAAAGTAGGGGCCCTTTTAGAAACAAGTCTCACCCTTGCTTTGGTGATATTATACAATTTTTCATCCTGCCATAAGACTAGTTGATAACTATTTTACATTCCTTTATGCTCAGCTGTTCTACCTTACGTTTTGTTTTTATTCATGTGTATTCTATGTGATTTTAATTGCTGATCATGTGATCTTTACTCACACCCTACAAAAGTAAGACCAAGTTATGAACAAAGCGTGTGCCTACGCCGGAACACATCAACTGTCTTTTTATTCCTGATGATATGAAGGATTTGCCAAATTTTGGATATGAAGCCGTCCCTGGCTTTGTGGTGCTGGACACAATCTTTGCATTACTTGTGGGCTGAACCCTGGGCTGGTCCGAGCACATGAGCTGGAGAGGGGTCCGGTGTCTGTTGTCTTCAGGGGGCACAAAATAGCCAGATGGTGCTAGTGCACCTCTCACCATTCCAGCAAGAAAGAATGCGCATGTCCTATAACTCTGGAATGGTGAAAGGCGCACTAGCACCGTGCGGCTGTTTTGTGCCCCCTGAAGACAACAAGAAACTTGTTCACGCAACTTCGGAACAAAAACACGTTGTGATAAGTAAAGCTGGCGGGGTAGAAAAAAGCAATACATGGAGATTGCGTCTTTTGCTTTCTAACCAGTCAAATTGTTTTGTGTATATTTACTGATCGCAGCATGTTTTTGTTCCAATGTTGCTGTTGAAAACTAGAAACAGCAACATACAGTAAGAATACACAAGACGGTGGAGTAGAAAGCAATTGGCCTCAGGTCTATGCAAAGCTAGTATACAGAAAACTAACTCCTTAATCCCCTAAAATATTAGAATTTTAAATTAGAATATGGAATTTTGCTATACAGTTCAGCGAACCTGCTATACCTAACGTTTGAACAGTCCACTAATCTCTAAACAGTAGTTTCCTTTAGCTTGGCTGGCAGAATGCTGATTCTATGGAAAAACATTTTAAATCCATTGTTGGAATCAGATCTGTCTGCAGTGTTTCCTCCACATAAATCTAGTGACAGATTACCTTTCCCTCAGTGCTCGGGGTCCCACTGCTTAACCCAATTATTTTATTTGTCAAGGTGTCCGACCACTGGAATAACAGCTGATCTTATGAGCGTGCTGAACAATGGAAACTCCTCGGAAGCACGGTTTGCAATGAAAGTATTCAAGATTTCTGATTCTTCTACTGTCAGTCTCAGCGCCAAAGTTAAACTCTGTACAGATGATTGCAAGACAGTAAGTCCTTCCATAGATATTAGACATATACTGTAAACCATGATCTGACCCTGAGACCCCGACCCTGAGGGTAATACAGTGGTATCTCGGTTCCCAAACTTAATTGGTTCCAGAAGGCAGTCTGAGAAGCCAGCAGTGTTTTCCCATAGGAAATAATGTAAATGTGTTTAATTGGTTCCAGCAGACGCCAATAATTACCTACAATAACCATATATTACATTGATAAGTGGCCGGTATAATCTTTACAGGACAGTACAGAACAGCACTATATACTGTTCAACAAAACCAAACTATATAAACATTCAACAAAACCAGTAATTATAGTACAGTAGTCACTAACTCCTCACTCATCCTTTACTGTATAGCGCCCCCCCCCCCCCCCAACCCAGCACTGTAAAGTGAGGGAGATGGTGGTGCACTGACTGTACTACTACTGTACTGTATATACACTCCAGCAGTCTTATACAGTACAGGATGGGAGATGGTGGTGCACTGACTGTACTACTACTGTACTGTATATACACTCCAGCAGTCTTATACAGTACAGGATGGGAGATGGTGGTGCGCTGCCTATACTACTACTGTGATGTATATGCACTCCAGCAGTATTATACAGTACAGGATGGGAGATGGTGGTGCACTGCCTGTACTACTACTGTACTGTATATGCACTCCAGCAGTATTATACAGTACAGGATTGGAGATGGTGGTACACGGACTGTACTACTACTGTATATAGACTCCAGCAGTATTATACAGTACAGGATTGGAGATGGTGGTGCACTGACTGTACTACTACTGTATATACACTCCAGCAGTATTATACAGGATGGGAGATGGTGGTGCACTGTCTGTACTACTACTGTGCTGTATATACACTCCAGCAGTATTATACAGGATGGGAGATGGTGGTGCACTGACTGTACTACAACTGTGATGTATATACACTCCAGCAATCTTATACAGTACAGGATGGGAGATGGTGGTGCACTGCCTGTACTACTACTGTATATAGACTCCAGCAGTATTATACAGTACAAGATGGGGGTGCACTGCTTGTACTACTACTGTGCTGTATATGCACTCCAGCAGTATTATACAGGATGGGAGATGGTGGTGCACTGCCTATACTACTACTGTGATGTATATACACTCCAGCAGTCTTATACAGTACAGGATGGGAGATGGTGGTGCACTGACTGTACTACTACTGTACTGTACATGCACTCCAGCAGTATTATACAGTACAGGATGGGAGATGGCGGTGCACTGCTTGTACTACTACTGTGCTGTATATACACTCCAGCAGTATTATACAGTACAGGATGGGAGATGGCGGTGCACTGCCTGTACTACTACTGTGATGTATATGCACTCCAGCAGTCTTATACAGTACAGGATGGGAGATGGTGGTGCACTGACTGTACTACTACTGTGCTGTATATGCACTCCAGCAATCTTATACGGTACAGGATGGGAGATGGTGGTGCACTGTCTGTACTACTACTGTGCTGTATATGCACTCCAGCAGTATTATACAGGATGGGAGATGGTGGTGCACTGCCTGTACTACTACTGTGCTGTATATACACTCCAGCAGTATTATACAGTACAGGATGGGAGATGGCGGTGCACTGCTTGTACTACTACTGTGCTGTATATGCACTCCAGCAGTCTTATACGGTACAGGATGGGAGATGGTGGTGCACTGCCTGTACTACTACTGTACTGTATATGCACTTCAGCAGTCTTATACAGTACAGGATGGAGATGGTGGTGCACTGACTGTACTACTACTGTGCTGTATATGCACTCCAGCAGTCTTATACAGGATGGGAGATGGTGGTGCACTGCCTGTACTACTACTGTGCTGTATATGCACTCCAGCAGTCTTATACGGTACAGGATGGGAGATGGTGGTGCACTGCCTGTACTACTACTGTACTGTATATGCACTTCAGCAGTCTTATACAGTACAGGATGGAGATGGTGGTGGCATAGTAAACGGGAAAAATGAGTCCAGCTCCCGGCCAGGATTAGATGAATTCAGCTTTATTGACACCCCAGCACCGTGCACACACTGCGGCAACCCCCCCAAAGAGAAGCCTACGCGTTTCGTAGAGGTCAGTAGCCATGATTAAGATTGCGATCAGCAATCGAAACGCGTAGGCTTCTCTTTGGGAGGGTTGCCGCAGTGTGTGCACGGTGCTGGGGTGTCAATAAAGCTGAATTCATCTAATCCTGGCCGGGAGCTGGACTCATTTTTCCCGTTTACTATGCTACCACGCACTGGTTGAATTGAGAGCCCGAGCAGTGAGGCTACAGGAGCGGCGGTAAGCTGCCATCACTTTTTTCTATTTTGGAGATGGTGGTGCACTGACTGCAGGCCCGAATTGGTAATCTGGCGGAGCAGGCGAATGCCCACTGGGCCGCCAGGATTACCAATCAGAGGGGCCGCTGGTCCCCGTGCACACTTCCATCGGCCCCTGCAGTGGTTGAGAGAACAGCGCTGCTGCATACTCTGCCAGATTAGGATGGGCCGGCATATTCCTCGGCCCCCCCTCCCTCCCCCCTCCCTCTCCCTCCTCCCCTCCCCCCTCCCTCTCCCTCCTCCCCTCCCCCCTCCCTCTCCCTCTCCCCCCTCCCTCTCCCCCCCTCCCCCCTCCCTCTCCCTCCCCTCTCCCTCCTCCCCCTCCCTCCCCCTCCCTCCTTCCTCCCCCTCCCTCCTCCTCCCTCCCTCTCTCTCCCTCCTCTCCCTCCTCCCCCTCCCTCCTCCCCCTCCCTCCTTCCTCCCCCTCCCCCCCCCCTCCCCCCTCCCTCTCCCTCCCCTCTCTCCCCCTCCCCCTCCCCCTCCCTCCCCCTCCCTCCTTCCTCCCCCTCCCTCTCCCTCCTCCCTCCTCCCTCCCCCCAGAACAAAGGGCCGCTCTGCTCCTAGTAGTACCCAGGTGTTGAGGAGACTGCAGTCACGCTATCAGCACTTCACTGAAATGGAGTCACACTATCAGCACTAGGAATTGCAGTGCTCCTATATACCATGTGTTACGGTAATAGCCAGGACTAGTTAGTTCCAGGCTCCAGAATGTGCCAGGAAGATCATAGGGTGACACCTACATGGGAGACTAACTAAAGAATGTCAACTCTTAACCCCTTCAGGTCCATTCACCCACTGTTAACCCCTCAGATCCACAACTGTTCAATTACCCCACTGTTAACCTCTTCACATCCACTACAATCTAATTCATCCACTGTTAACCCCTTTAGATCCACAACACTTCAATTCATCCACTTTTAACCCCTTCACATTCACCACAGTTTAATTCATATACTGTTAACCCTTTCAGCTCCAGGAATATTTTATTTTTTTCTAACTATATGTAATTTTTAACACCTGAAAACCAGGCTCATTTTAATTTATTTCTCTTATTTGTCTTAGATATAGAAAAATCATTGTTACTGTAGGGATTTGGATTAATGTGATGGTAAAGTGTCTATTTGGGGCTATATGTCGCACATTTTGAAGTCCAATAAAATCACGAAAACAAATTGTTATCCAATCTCGCTACCATATCCTAGAAGAGCGCTTACTCTCGTACAGGTTCTGTGATTTTCAGACATTTTTACTGTACGGATTTGGAGTAATGTGATGGTAAAGTGTCTATTTGGGGCTATTTGTCCCACTATTTGAAGTCCAATAAAATCACGAAACCAAATTGTTATCCAATCACTTTACCATATCCTAGAAGAGCGCTTACTCTGTTACAGGTTCTGTGATTTTCAGACATTTTTACTGTACAGATTCGGAGTAATGTGATGGTAAAGTGTCTATTTGGGGCTATATGCCCCACTATTTGAAGTCCAATAAAATCACGAAACCAAATTGTTATCCAATCACTTTACCATATCCTAGAAGAGCGCTTACTCTCTTACAGGTTCTGTGATTTTCAGACATTTTTACTGTACGGATTCGGAGTAATGTGATGGTAAAGTGTCTATTTGGGGTTATATGTCGCACATTTTAAAGTCAAATAAAATCACGAAATCAAATTGTTATCCAATCTCGCTACCATATTCTAGAAGAGCGCTTACTCTCGTACAGGTACTGTGATTTTCAGACATTTTTACTGTACGGATTCGGAGTAATGTGATGGTAAAATGCCTATTTGGGGCTATATGTCCCACTATTTGAAGTCCAATAAAATCACGAAATCAAATTGTTATCCAATCTCACTACCATATCCTAGAAGAGCGCTTACTCTGTTACAGGTTCTGTGATTTTCAGACATTTTTACTGTACGGATTCGGAGTAATGTGATGGTAAAGTGTCTATTTGGGGTTATATGTCGCACATTTTAAAGTCAAATAAAATCACGAAATCAAATTGTTATCCAATCTCGCTACCATATTCTAGAAGAGCGCTTACTCTCGTACAGGTACTGTGATTTTCAGACATTTTTACTGTACGGATTCGGAGTAATGTGATGGTAAAGTGTCTATTTGGGGCTATATGCCCCACTATTTGAAGTCCAATAAAATCACGAAATCAAATTGTTATCCAATTTCGCTACCATATCCTAGAAGAGCACTTACTCTCGTACAGTTTCTGTGATTTTCAGACATTTTTACTGTACGGATTCGGAGTAATGTGATGGTAAATTGTCTATTTGGGGCTATATGTCCCACTATTTGAAGTCCAATAAAATCACGAAATCAAATTGTTTTCCAAACTCGTTACCATATCCTAGAAGAGCGCTTACTCTCATACAGGTTCTGTGATTTTGAGACATTTTTACTGTAGGGATTCGGAGTAATGTGATGGTAAAATGCCTATTTGGGGCTATATGTCCCACTATTTGAAGTCCAATAAAATCACGAAATCAAATTGTTATCCAATCTCGCTACCATATCCTAGAAGAGCGCTTACTCTCGTACAGGTTCTGTGATTTTCAGACATTTTTACTGTACGGATTCGGAGTAATGTGATGGTAAAATGCCTATTTGGGGCTATATGTCCCACTATTTGAAGTCCAATAAAATCACGAAATCAAATTGTTATCCAATCTCACTACCATATCCTAGAAGAGCGCTTACTCTGTTACAGGTTCTGTGATTTTCAGACATTTTTACTGTACGGATTCGGAGTAATGTGATGGTAAAGTGTCTATTTGGGGTTATATGTCGCACATTTTAAAGTCAAATAAAATCACGAAATCAAATTGTTATCCAATCTCGCTACCATATTCTAGAAGAGCGCTTACTCTCGTACAGGTACTGTGATTTTCAGACATTTTTACTGTACGGATTCGGAGTAATGTGATGGTAAAGTGTCTATTTGGGGCTATATGCCCCACTATTTGAAGTCCAATAAAATCACGAAATCAAATTGTTATCCAATTTCGCTACCATATCCTAGAAGAGCACTTACTCTCGTACAGTTTCTGTGATTTTCAGACATTTTTACTGTACGGATTCGGAGTAATGTGATGGTAAATTGTCTATTTGGGGCTATATGTCCCACTATTTGAAGTCCAATAAAATCACGAAATCAAATTGTTTTCCAAACTCGTTACCATATCCTAGAAGAGCGCTTACTCTCATACAGGTTCTGTGATTTTGAGACATTTTTACTGTAGGGATTCGGAGTAATGTGATGGTAAAGTGTCTATTTGGGGCTATATGTCGCACATTTTGAAGTCCAATAAAATCACGAAATCAAATTGTTATCCAATCTCGCTACCATATCCTAGAAGAGCGCTTACTCTCGTACAGGTTCTGTGATTTTCAGACATTTTTTCTGTACGGATTCGGAGTAATGTGATGGTAAAATGCCTATTTGGGGCTATATGTCCCACTATTTGAAGTCCAATAAAATCACGAAATCAAATTGTTATCCAATCTCACTACCATATCCTAGAAGAGCGCTTACTCTGTTACAGGTTCTGTGATTTTCAGACATTTTTACTGTACGGATTCGGAGTAATGTGATGGTAAAGTGTCTATTTGGGGTTATATGTCGCACATTTTAAAGTCAAATAAAATCACGAAATCAAATTGTTATCCAATCTCGCTACCATATTCTAGAAGAGCGCTTACTCTCGTACAGGTACTGTGATTTTCAGACATTTTTACTGTACGGATTCGGAGTAATGTGATGGTAAAGTGTCTATTTGGGGCTATATGCCCCACTATTTGAAGTCCAATAAAATCACGAAATCAAATTGTTATCCAATTTCGCTACCATATCCTAGAAGAGCGCTTACTCTCGTACAGGTTCTGTGATTTTGAGACATTTTTACTGTAGGGATTCGGAGTAATGTGATGGTAAAGTGTCTATTTGGGGCTATATGTCGCACATTTTGAAGTCCAATAAAATTACGAAATCAAATTGTTATCCAATCACACTACAATATCCTAGAAGAGCACTTACTCTCGTACAGTTTCTGTGATTTTCAGACATTTTTACTGTACGGATTCGGAGTAATGTGATGGTAAAGTGTCTATTTGGGGCTATATGTTGCACATTTTGAAGTCCAATAAAATTACAAAATCAAATTGTTATCCAATCTTGTTACCATATCCTAGAAGAGCGCTTAGTCTCGTACAGTTTCTGTGATTTTCAGACATTTTTACTGTAGGGATCTGGAGTAATGTGATGGTAAAGTGTCTATTTGGGGCTATACACCTGATAATTTGAAGTCCAATAAAATTACGAAATCAAATAGTTCTCCATCTTGTTCTTGTTGTTGGACGCTCTTGGTAGACGACTTCCAATCCCAGGAGGGACCAGTTTCATGGCTGATGGAAGATAACCATTAAGAGACTTTTTTTCAGGACTGTTCTTCTATTCTAGTTTAATAAGTCTATGTTCCTTTTAAGTTTAGGTTAGGGACTGGCAGGAGAATGAGGACCCTTGATGTGGCTTGCGAGCTTACGATATTTCTTGCCTATTTTTTTCTTCTAGTTTTCAACGGTAAAAGATATCTACTAATACCTCATTGAAGATTGGACATCGAGCCATCAAGGAGCTACACTAGACTAAAGCTGCTTTCACATGCAGCAGATTTTAGGCAGATTTTCTGCTGGAGAGGATGATGGCAGGGGCATGCTCAGTGTTCCTCCAGTGCCCTGTATCCCTCAGTGTCCCCCTGCCATCATCCTTTCCGGCAGCCACAGCCCACACAGCTCTGGGAGTCGGGTTGTGACATAACCATGTTATCCAGGAAGTGACATCACCATGTTATCCAGGAAGTGACATCACCATGTTATCACGGAAGTGACATCGTCATGTTATTCAGGAAGTGAAGCATTGATGCAGTAGTAAGTGCAGAGAAAAAAGTGCTTTCTAAGCATTTCCCGTAATAGGTGTATATTGGGGATTTGTATAACTTTTGGGTGACAATACAATAACAATACAAAAATGTTTTAGCCAGACTTCTTCTATAAAAGCATAGAAGTTGGCACAGGGGAGGGGCATCAGCAGGCGCCAGCAGCTCACACAGGCCCCTCAGCGCTCTTTATTAGGTAGCAGAAACAAGACCGCTAGGGCGGTAAGTAGCTGTCAGTCAGTGGCAGCTGCATGGCCCTATAATGCACTGGGGAAGACTTGCAGAATAGTAAGGGTGCTTTCACACACTGCGGATTTGATGCAGATTTTCTACAGAAGATTTGAAACTTCAGGTTGACTTTGGTTTGGCAACAGACAATCTGCTGCAGAAAATCTGCCTAAAATCTGCTGCATGTGAAAGCAGCTTTAGTCTAGTGGAGCTCCTTGATGGCTCGATGTCCAATCTTCAATGAGGTATTAGTAGATATCTTTTACCGTTGAAAACTAGAAGAAAAAAATAGGCAAGAAATATCGTAAGCTCGCAAGCCACATCAAGGGTCCTCATTCTCTTGCGAGTCCCTAACCTAAACTTAAAAGGAACATAGACTTATTAAACTAGAATAGAAGAACAGTCCTGAAAAAAGTCTCTTAATGGTTATCCTCCATCAGCCATGAAACTGGTCCCTCCTGGGATTGGAAGTAGTCTACCAAAAGCGTCCAACAACAAGAACAATATGGAGAACTATTGGATTTCGTGATTTTATTGGACTTCAAATTATCAGGTGTATAGCCCCAAATAGACACTTTACCATCACATTACTCCAAATCCCTACAGTAAATAGGTCTGAAAATCACAGAACCTGTACGTGAGTAAGCGCTCTTCTAGGATATGGTAACAAGATTGGATAACAATTTGATTTTGTAATTTTATTGGACTTCAAAATGTGCGACATATAGCCCCAAATAGACACTTTACCATCACATTACTCCAAATTCCTACAGTAAAAATGTCTGAAAATCACACAATCTGTACGAGAGTAAGCGTTCTACTAGGATATGGTAACGAGATTGGATAACAATTTGATTTCGTGATTTTATTGGACTTCAAAGTGTGCGACATATAGCCCCAAATAGACACTTTCCCATCACATTACTCCAAATTCCTACAGTAAAAATGTCTGAAAATCACAGAATCTGTACGAGAGTAAGCGTTCTACTAGGATATGGTAACAAGATTGGATAACAATTTGATTTCGTGATTTTATTGGACTTCAAAGTGTGCGACATATAGCCCCAAATAGACACTTTCCCATCACATTACTCCGAATCCGTACAGTAAAAATGTCTGAAAATCACAGAATCTGTACGAGAGTAAGCGTTCTACTAGGATATGATAATGAGATTGGATAACAATTTGATTTTGTGATTTTATTGGACTTCAAAGTGTGCGACATATAGCCCCATATAGACATTTTCCCATCACATTACTCCAAATTCCTACAGTAAAAATGTCTGAAAATCACAGAATCTTTACGAGAGTAAGCGTTCTACTAGGATATGGTAGTGTGATTGGATAACAATTTGATTTTGTGATTTTATTGGGATATAAATAATGCGACATATAGCCCCAAATAGACACTTTCCCATCACATTACTCCAAATTCCTACAGTAAAAATGTCTGAAAATCACAGAATCTGTACGAGAGTAAGCGTTCTACTAGGATATGGTAACAAGATTGGATAACAATTTGATTTCGTGATTTTATTGGACTTCAAAGTGTGCGACATATAGCCCCAAATAGACACTTTCCCATCACATTACTCCGAATCCGTACAGTAAAAATGTCTGAAAATCACAGAATCTGTACGAGAGTAAGCGTTCTACTAGGATATGATAATGAGATTGGATAACAATTTGATTTTGTGATTTTATTGGACTTCAAAGTGTGCGACATATAGCCCCATATAGACATTTTCCCATCACATTACTCCAAATTCCTACAGTAAAAATGTCTGAAAATCACAGAATCTTTACGAGAGTAAGCGTTCTACTAGGATATGGTAGTGTGATTGGATAACAATTTGATTTCGTGATTTTATTGGGATATAAATAATGCGACATATAGCCCCAAATAGACACTTTCCCATCACATTACTCCAAATTCCTACAGTAAAAATGTCTGAAAATCTCACAATCTGTACGAGAGTAAGCGTTCTACTAGGATATGGTAACGAGATTGGATAACAATTTGATTTCGTGATTTTATTGGACTTCAAAGTGTGCGACATATAGCCCCAAATAGACACTTTACCATCACATTACTCCAAATTCCTACAGTAAAAATGTCTGAAAATCACAGAATCTGTACGAGAATAAGCGCTCTTCTAGGATATGGTAGTGTGATTGGATAACAATTAGATTTTTTTTATTTTATTGGACTTCAAAAAATGCGACATATAGCCCCATATAGACACTTTCCTATCACATTACTCCGAATTCCTACAGTAACAGTGATTCTTCTATAAGACAAATGAGAGAAATAAATTAAAATGAGCCGGGTTTTCAGGTGGTAAATATTATGTGGCGAAATTTATTGCATCACAAGAAGCGGAACCCCATTCACCTTCTCAGTACAAGGATTCACAGCAAATCTCACTGCAAACTGGCAGCGTGAAATCCGCTACGAATCCGGTAATGTAAAGTAACCCTTAAGCGGTTATACGGGCAGGAATGAAGCAAAATACATTTATGTTCTTATAGGTGTTAATTAAAATAATAATAATAATATTTTTTTTTTTTTATATAGCACCAACAGATTCCGCAGCACTTTAAAATTTTAGGATTGTTTTACATATAGTTAGAAAAAAATAAAATATTCCCGGAGCTGAAGGGGTTAACAGTATATGAGTTAGATTGTAGTGGATGTGAAGGGGTTAACAGTGGGTGAGTGGATCTGAAGGGGTTAAGAGTTGCCATTCTTTAGTCTTACATGTAGATGTTCCCCTCTGATCTTCCTGGCACATTCTGAAGCCTGGAACTAACTAGTCCTGGCTATTACCGTAATACATGGTATATAAGAGCACTGTAATTTCTAGTGCTGATAGCGTGACTCCATTTTTGTGAAGTGCTGATAGCGTGACTGCAGTGTTGAGGAGGTGCCGCACAGGCATGTCTGTCTACTACAAACTTCTCTATGGCAGCTGACGTCATTTCCTGGACGCGCTGCAGAGAAGGGGGACAGAGGAGAAGAAGCTGCAGCACAGGAGGGGGACTGAGGGGTCACTCAGAGGGGGCCTCTTGCTGCTAATAACAAACAGCACTGCAGTGAGACTTTTCTTCCCACCAAGCTACAGCCGGAGCCTGCTCTCTCCCCCTGTGTAAGGACGGCAGCCAACTCTCCCTCCCCCACACAGGGACTTCATCATCTCCTTCCTGCTGAGCTCTGCTGTCGGTGCAGGGAGGAAGAGGCAGGGGAGCACCAGCTGGCTGTGAGGGAGGAGCTGTCACATCCTGACATGTAAGGAGCTTATTGATGGAGAGGGACTGTTTCTTTTCTGTGAGTGCATATGTTATATATAGTGTATATCTATATGTATATCAAGTATGCAATGTGCACAGTATGTGTATTGTGTGTGTAGGGATTTTTTGTATGTATACTGTGTGTGTGTGTATATATGATATATGTATGTACTGTAAGTGTGTGTATATATAGTGTGTGCATGCCTCTTTAGCATGTTTATGATATATGCATGTATGTATGTACAGTATATATGTGTGTTTACATGATATATGTGTTATGTACAGTGTGTGTGTGTATATAGTGTATGCATGCCTCTGTATTATACTTATGATATATGCATATATGTGCAGTAGGCATGCAGTATAATGTATGTTTGTACAGAATGTGTTCATCTACTTCATGTCTTTTTATTCTGACATATTGCACATACAGTATTATATATATTTTGTATATGCAATGTGGTAGAATATGAAAACACATTTTTTGCATGAAGGAGATGCTGTCCTAGTGTATAGTGTACATTGTGTGACAGGAATGCCATGGGTTGGTTGTAGTGCAGCCAGCCCAGGGAATCTGCAGTATACAGCGCTACCAAAGTGTATTCTGCCTGTATTAGAAAAATCGTGCTGCCATGTGACCATACACGAATTGTAGTGTCTGCACAATCTGTTTAACCCCTTAACGACATCGGGCGTAAATTTACGCCCTGATGCCGGTAAGGGAGTTCAGAGCGGGGCCGCGCGGCGGCCCCGCTCTGAACCGCGCCGGTCCCGGGTGCCGCGTGTAGCCCGGGACCGTAGGTATTAGCGGGCACGGTCCGATCGCCGTGCCCGCTAATACAGTAATCGGATGCAGCTGTCAAAGTTGACAGCTGCATCCGATTACCGGACGCAGCGTCATCCCTGGTGTCTAGTGGGGAGATCGGGATCGCTCCTCCGGGATGTTATCCCGGAGGAGCGATCTCCGTAAATGAAGCCGGCCGGGGACTGCTCCAAGATGGCGCCGTCCCCGGCTCGGCACTCGTTTACTTCCGGCTGCAGCAGCCGAAAGCAAACGAGTGCCTATCTCATGGATCTCTGCAGCATATCTATGCTGCAGAGATCTCTATGAGAGATCAAAGCACTTATACTAGAAGTCCCCCAGGGGGAATAACCCCAACCCCAGGGGGGCTTCTAGTATAAGTGTAAAAGTTAAAAAAAAAATTTCATTATTAGTAAAAAGCCCCCTCCCCTAATAAAAGTCTGAATCACCCCCCTTTTCCCAGGTTATAAATAAAAGTAAATAAATAAATAAATAAATAAACATGTTTGCTATCGCCGCGTGCGTAATCGCCCGACTATTAATTAATCACATTCCTGATCTCGCACGGTAAATGGCGTCAGCGCAAAAAAATTCCAAAGTGCAAAATTGCGCATTTTTATTCGCATCAGATCCAGAAAAATTGTAATAAAAAGCGATCAAAAAGTCGTATATGCGCAATCAAGGTACCGATAGAAAGAACACATCATGGCGCAAAAAATGACACCTGACATAGCCCCATAGACCAAAGGATAAAAGCGCTATAAGCCGGGAATGGAGCCATTTTAAGTGTCGTATATTTGTTGACAATGGTTTAAATTTTTTACAGGCCATCAGATACAATATAAGTTATACATGTTACATATCGTTTTAATCGTAATGACTTGAGGAACATATATAACAAGTCAGTTTTACCCCAGGGCGAATGGCGTAAAAACACATTTCCCCCAAATAAACAAAATGCGTTTTTTTTTTTTCAATTTCACCACACTTTGAATTTTTTTCTGGTTTCGCAGTGTACTTTATGCAAAAATTCAGCCTGTCATTGCAAAGTACAATTAGTGACGCAAAAAATAAGGGCTCATGTGGGTCTCTAGGTGGAAAAATGCAAGTGCTATGGCCTTTTATGCACAAGGAGGAAAAACCGAAAATGCAAAAATCGAAATTTGCTCTGTCCTTAAAGGGTTAATACCGGCTACATGTGTACGTATGTATGTATGCACAGTGTGTGTATATATGATATATGTATGTATGCACAGTGTGTGTTGTGTGTTTATGATGTATGTATAGCATGCGTGATGTGTGGATACAGGTGAGCAGCACAACCTACAGCACTTACACCACTGCAATAATCTGTATTTAAAGGGAACCAATCAGCACAATCTGATATGGTTCCCTGAACTGCTGTATGCAGCTCCTGCAGCAGCTGTGGCACATACCGGCCACGGCTGCAGCAGGAGCTGTATACCCGGAAAAAGCACTTTAATCCCCCGGGTGCATGACAGGCACCGGCGGGGAGGTAGTCATCTGGGCGGCTCCCCGCCCGGATCTAGTCACCACTGCCTGTCAGCGCGCTCCAAGGAGATGAATGACAGGCAGAGAGGTCCCTTACTGGCCTTTCTGCCTGTCAATCATCCCTACGAGCGCACTGACAGACAGAGAGCGGTGCCTTGATACAGGCAGGGAGCAGCCCAGATGACTACCTGTCACGCGCCCGTGGATTAAAGTCCTTTTTTTCGGTTATACAGCTCCTGCTGCAGCCGGTATGTGCTGCGGCTGCTGCAGGAGCTGTATACAGCAGTTCAGGGAACCATATCAGCCCGATTGGGCTGATTGGTTCACTTTAAATGTGACTAAATGTATGTAGGATTCCAGATACAAAAGTGCAGCACTTTCTTTCTGTGTAATAATATTCACAACTCTATAGTAAATCCCTGATACAAGACGCCATTACCATCACATAGAGCATTTGTTGGTAACAATGGTGTCGTGCATCATGGACCTGTTATAGAGTTGTGAATTTTAATACACCAGATTGAACTCTTGGACTTTTGTCTGTCAGGCTATGTTCACACACACTTTTTTGAGTCATACAGTAGCTGCTCAAAAAGTCCTTAATGATCCTTTATGGTATATGGCGTGCACACATGTAGTAACTTTATGGTCATAATTAGAGATGAGTGAGCCTGGCTGAGGTTCGGGTTCATACAAACCTGAACTATTGGCATTTGAATTCCTGTTCCACAGAGGTGGAGATAGCACGAGTCACACCTGGAAAACAGCAATGCAATACAGCCTAGATCATAGGCTGTATCCCTGTTTTCCAAGCGGGACTCGTGCTATTTCTACCTTCCCAAAGGAACAAGAAGACAGCGGGATTCAAATGCACCCGAACCCAAACCTCGGCCAGGTTCACTCATCTGTAATTATAATCAATACTATAAAATTTAAAGGATTATCCAGGATTAGAAAAACATAGTTGTTTTCTTCCAAAAAGCGGGCTCAGGTTCTATGTGGTATTGCCGTGCTGTTTTTGGGAGAAAGCAGACATGTTTTATCTAATTCTGGATAACCCCTTCGCAAGGAGTGTCATCAGGAGAAGGGCACATTACATCCTCCTGATGACGCTCTTTGCAAGTGAAACTAGTTGAGGGGCTTTGCAGCTTTTAAGATATCACTTGGTCATCAGTATTCTGTTGATAGTAGTCTGCAGCTACTACAGTATAGGCAGAGGCTGTGTAAGCCGCCATATCCATACACTTCATATACTGGTGACTTTGAGTGTATTTTTAATAGTGTCACATTAATCTTCATGTTAAACTTATACTTTTATCAGGTATTAATTAACAGTTTGTTTTAATAATAGGGTCATGTCCAAGGTGTGAGTGGGCCATTGGCCCTTTTGTTAAGGGGCCACAAACACTTTGGCTGTATGGGGCTCCAAAATCCCTGTTGGCGGCCCTGCCTATACCATGTGGAGGCTCAGAGAGGACAATTATAAAAGTTTACGCTGGACTTGTCGCTGTCGCTTATATCTCCCCTGCACCTTTCTGCTGGGATCTACAGCTCTGTACCTGGTATGGACCTCATAGATTCCCTTTACGTGCACTGACACTAGTAATCCATTGATGCTGCTGAAATACATAAATATGCAACAACAAATCCACAGCAGATTATGTTGTTTTTTTATGTGTTGATGGTAGGGTTCATATATTTAATGAAGTAGTGAGCAGAATTCGCTACAGCATGTTTAGAACACTGCTATCTATGATATATCGGGGGGGGGGGGGGGGGGATATATGTTATGTGGGCTGCTGAGGTTTGAGTGCCAGGGCTGATAAGTTCCAGTCCGGCCCTGACTGACTGTACTACTACTGTACTGTATATACACTGCAGCAGTCTTATACAATACAGGATGGGAGATGGTGGTGCACTGACTGTACTACTACTGTACTGTATATGCACTGCAGCAGTCTTATACAGTACACGATGGAGATGGTGGTGCACTGCCTGTACTACTACTGTGCTGTATATGCACTCCAGCAGTATTATACAGTACAGGATGGGAGATGGTGGTGCACTGACTGTACTACTACTGTACTGTATATGCACTCCAGCAGTCTTATACAGGATGGGAGATGGTGGTGCACTGAATGTACTACTACTGTACTGTATATACACTCCAGCAGTCTTATACAATACAGAATGGGAGATAGTGGTGCACTGACTGTACTACTACTGTGCTGTACATGCACTCCAGCAGTCTTATACAGTACAGGATGGGAGATGGTGGTGCACTGACTGTACTACTACTGTGCTGTATATGCACTCCAGCAGTCTTATACAGGATGGGAGATGGTGGTGCACTGACTGTACTACTACTGTGCTGTATATGCACTCCAGCAGTCTTATACAATACAGGAAGGGAGATGGTGGTGCACTGACTGTACTACTACTGTGCTGTATATACACTCTAGCAGTCTTATACAATACAGGAAGGGAGAAGGTGGTGCACTGCCTGTACTACTACTGTACTGTATATACACTCCAGCAGTCTTATACAATACAGGATGGGAGATGGTGGTGCACTGACTGTACTACTACTGTACTGTATATACACTCCAGCAGTCTTAGGCTCGGTTCACACGTTGTAACAGTACGGCTGTATTTGCGGCTGTAATTGTGCGGCGGTATTTTTGGTGGTTCGTGTGTATGCTTGGAAGTATAGGATATGCGGCTGCACAGTGCACACTATGTCTGAATCTACGGCCCTATCGTAAACGGACCCGTAAAAAATGAACAAGACCATTGTTTGCGGCTGAACATGCGGCCGAGGATTGACAGGCGGTCCGTACGGAGTACTTCAAAAATAGCCGGCAATGATGCCGAATGCCGATGCCTCTAATAGTTAATATATTAAATTACTAAAACACATTTTCTTTGTAATCAAGACACTTTCGTTGGTCAATAATTTATTTCTAACGAATCCATCATTTTGCAATTAAATATACTGTTAAAAAAATAGATATATAAATAAATGTATATTTATCTATATATTTATTTTTTGACAGTATATTGAATTGCACAATGATGGATTCGTTAGAATTAAATTATTGACCAACGAAACAGAATTTATTTCCACGAAAATGTGTTTTATTCATTAAATATTAATTAGTACAGGAAGCTCTATAAGCCGTTAATTCATATTGCCGGTAATAGAGCATTCTGTACTAATCATCACTTTACTTTAATTAAAACATCAAATGTTTCTTCTAATTATGTTATCACAATAGCATTATTAGAAGAAACATTTAGAATTATATGTGCGCTCAGCTGATTGGCTGTTCGGCTGAGCGCACATATAATGAGCCGGTCCGCAGCACAGTGACTTCATTGTGCTGCGGACCAGCGAAGAGAACACATCAGGGTGAGTATAGAGCTCTCCCCACCCCCTCCCCGGCACTGCACCCCTCCCAGCAAGGAAGGGGGGGTCAGTTAACCCCTTCCTTGCTGGGATGGGTGCAGTCTGACATCAGTCTGGCCCCCAGGGGGTTAAGGGGGATGCAATACATCCTCCCTTAACCCCTTGGGGGTCAGACTGTAAGCAGCGATCTGTAAAGATGCTGCATACTGTAAGGAGCACAACACCGCTCACAATGATGGGTGTTGTGCTCCTGTTTGTGTGTTTTTTGTGTGTTTCTCCCTTTTTGTTTTTCAGATATCGGTATCCTGGGGATTACGTCGGATTCCATGGACTACGTCGATGACCAGCGGTTGTTCTTTGAATTTTTTTAATAAAATGGTCAATGAGGGGTGTGGGGGTGTTTTTATTTGAATAAAAAAATATTTTAAGCTTGTGTCTTGTCTTTATTTCTTTACTTTATAGACTTAGTAGTGGAAGCCGTCTAATAGACGGAATCCATTACTAAGTTGGGGCCTAGTGTTAGCCGGTATAAAATGGCTAACACTAACCCCCTATTATTACCCCAGTACCCAATGCCACCAGGGGTACTGGGAAGAGCCGGGTGCCAGTGGTCCCGGAGCGTCAATATTGGCGCTCCAGGATCGGGCGGCAGCAGGCTGGTAAGATTTAGGCTGGGGAGGGCCTAAACCAATGGCTCTTCCCACCCTGGTGTTACCAGGCTGCTGTCGTTTGGTTTTTAACCCGGCTGGTTATAAAAATAGGGGGGACCCAATGCGTTTTTTTTTAATTATTTATTTAAAAAAAAAACGCATAGGGTCCCCCCTATTTTTATAACCAGCCGGGTTAAAAACCAAACGACAGCAGCCTGGTAACACCAGGGTGGGAAGAGCCATTGGTTTAGGCCCTCCCCAGCCTAAATCTTACCGGCCTGTTGCCGCCCGGTCCAGGAGCGCCAATATTGACGCTCCGGGACCACTGGCACCCGGCTCTTCCCAGTACCCCTGGTGGCATTGGGTACTGGGGTAATAATAGGGGGTTAGTGTTAGCCATTTTATACCGGCTAACACTAGGCCCCAACTTAGTAATGGATTCCGTCTATTAGACGGCTTCCACTACTAAGTCTATAAAGTAAAGAAATAAAGACAAGACACAAGTTTAAAATATTTTTTTATTCAAATAAAAACACCCCCACACCCCTCATTGACCATTTTATTAAAAAAATTCAAAGAACAACCGCTGGTCATCGACGTAGTCCATGGAATCCGACGTAATCCCCAGGATACCGATATCTGAAAAACAAAAAGGGAGAAACACACAAAAAACACCCAAACAGGAGCACAACACCCATCATTGTGAGCGGTGTTGTGCTCCTTACAGTATGCAGCATCTTTACAGATCGCTGCTTACAGTCTGACCCCCAAGGGGTTAAGGGAGGATGTATTGCATCCCCCTTAACCCCCTGGGGGCCAGACTGATGTCAGACTGCACCCATCCCAGCAAGGAAGGGGTTAACTGACCCCCCCTTCCTTGCTGGGAGGGGTGCAGTGCCGGGGAGGGGGTGGGGAGAGCTCTATACTCACCATCCGATGTCCCGATGTGTCCTCTTCGCTGGTCCGCAGCACAATGAAGTCACTGTGCTGCGGACCGGCTCATTATATGTGCGCTCAGCTTATCAGCCAATCAGCTGAGCGCACATATAATTCTAAATGTTTCTTCTAATAATGCTATTGTCATAACATAATTAGAAGAAACATTTGATGTTTTCATTAAAGTAAAGTGATGATTAGTACAGAAAGCTCTATTACCGGCAATATGAATTAACGGCTTATGGAGCTTCCTGTACTAATTAATATTTAATTAATAAAACACATTTTCGTTGAAATAAATACAGTTTCTTTGTTCAATAATTTAATTCTAACGAATCCATCATTGTGCAATTAAATATACTGTCAAAAAATAAATATATATATAAATATACATTTATTTATATATATATATTTATTTTAACAGTATATTTAATTGCAAAATGATGGATTCGTTTACATTTAATTATTGAACAATAAAAGGGACTTTATTACAACGAAAATGTGTTTTATTAATTCAATATATTAACCATGAGAGACATCGGCTATAGTGCAGAGGATCGCAGACCCCGGTAATAGCAATTCATGTAAACTGTTTCCCTGCTTTCCCAGATGCATCCAGAGGTGTTTCCATCACTTTCTTAACATTTTATTTGTTATTTTTAGTTGAACCAGATTTCCAAGTAAATGACCGTATGTTTTGAGCCGCATGTCTATTTTTTCCCATGGCCGGAGTTTCACCCGCACATTTACAGCCGCATAAAAAATACAGCCGCACAGTTAAAGCGTGTGAACCCAGCCCTATACTGTACAGGATGGAAGATGGCGGTGCACTGCCTGTACTACTACTGTGCTGTATATGCACTCCAGCAGTCTTATACAGTACAGGATGGGAGATGGTGGTGCACTGACTGTACTACTACTGTGCTGTATATACACTCTAGCAGTCTTATACAATACAGGAAGGGAGAAGGTGGTGCACTGACTGTACTACTATTGTACTGTATATGCACTCCAGCAGTATTATACAGTACAGGATGGGAGATGGTGGTGCACTGACTGTACTACTACTGTGCTGTATATGCACTCCAGCAGTCTTACACAATACAGGATGGGAGATGGTGGTGCACTGACTGTACTACTACTGTACTGTATATGCACTCCAGCAGTCTTATACAGTACAGGATGGGAGATGGTGGTGCACTGACTGTACTACTACTGTGCTGTATATGCACTCCAGCAGTCTTATACAGTACAGGATGGGAGATGGTGGTGCACTGCCTGTACTACTACTGTGCTGTATATACACTCTAGCAGTCTTATACAATACAGGAATGGAGAAGGTGGTGCACTGCCTGTACTACTACTGTACTGTATATACACTCCAGCAGTCTTATACAATACAGGATGGGAGATGGTGGTGCACTGACTGTACTACTACTGTACTGTATATTAGGGCTGGGCGGTATACCGCAAAAATACTGATACCGTCACTGGGGTCGGTTAACCGACCTCAACTCTGCCAGGACGGTATCTGCGGTAATTTTGTATTTTTAGCTCCCAGAGTATCCTCTTTCCTGTATCCTCAGAGCGCTCCTGCGCGCAAACTCGCGGCCCGGCGTGATCGCTGCACGTTATGTGCAGGGACGCCCATATCAGAGCGGGAGTAGCAGCAGGGTCCCGGTGAGAATGCCCGGGGGCACAGCCGTCCCCCCGCACCCGTCCAGTCCGAGCGCCGGCCCTCCCCCCGTCCCGCTGTACTTGTCCTGCCCGGCGTCCCTGCACACACAGGACATTAACATGTGCAGCGCTCACCGGCGGGAGGATGTTAATGTCTTGTGTGTGCAGGGACGCCGGTGTGCGCGGGGGAAATGGAGGAGCAGCAGGGTCCAGGGGAGAATATTCCTGAGTGCACAGCCTTCCTCCGCACCCGTCCCGCCGCACCTGTCCTGTCCAGTGTCCCTGCACACACAGGACATTAACGTTCAACGCTTGCTGGCCGGGACTGGTGCCGGTCCCCCCCCCATCCCCCGGCCGCGCGAGCACTGCACATGCTAATGTCCTGTGTGTGCAGGAAGGAGGCCATGTCACAGCTAAAGGTGGAGGAGCAGCACGTGGGGGCGGCTGTCCTGTAGTTCCCTCAGTAACAGTACAGGACTATAATATAGGAGGGATAATTGGCTGCAACAAGCAGGATAATAATTGGCTGCTGCAGCCCATGCATTCCTTCTATGTTACAGCCCTGTACTGTTACTGAGGGAACTACAGGTCCCAGCATGCAGCTTTCTGTATACACCCCTGCCCGCCCCCCTATACAGCAATACACCCCTGTCCGCCCCCCCCGTATAATCATACACCCGTCCGCCCCCCTGTTTACCCATACACCCCTGTCAGCCCCCCCCCGTAGTCATACACCACTATCCACCCTCCCCTGTATACTCATACACCCCTGTCTGCCCCCCCCGTAGTCATACACCACTATCCACCCTCCCCTGTATACTCATACACCCCTGTCTGCCCCCCCTGTATACTCATACACCCCTGTCAGCCCCCCCCCCCGTAGTCATACACCACTATCCACCCTCCCCTGTATACTCATACACCCCTGTCTGCCCCCCCCCCGTAGTCATACACCACTATCCACCCTCCCCTGTATACTCATACACCCGTCTGCCCCCCCTGTATACTCATACACCCCTGTCAGCTCTCCCCCCGTAGTCATACACCACTATCCAGCCTCCCCTGTATACTCATACACCCCTGTCTGCCCCCCCCCGTAGTCATACACCACTATCCACCCTCCCCTGTATACTCATACACCCCTGTCTGCCCCCCCTGTATACTCATACACCCCTGTCTGCCCCCCCTGTATACTCATACACCCCTGTCCGCCCCCTCCGTATAGTGATGCACCCCAATCTGCCCCCCCGTATACTCATACACCCCTGTCTGCCTCCCCAGATAGTAGGGCAGAGAGATAGATAGAGAGATAGATAGATAGATTGTACTGTACTGTCACCTGTATATACTATATACCCATCATATATACTCTGGGTACCTATAGTACATGGCTATATACCTGTATATAAACGTCCTGTAGTGTGTACATAGCTGTATGCTGTATATCTGTATATACACGTCCTGTAGTGTGTACATAGTTGTATGCTGTATACCTGTATATACACGTCCTGTAGTGTGCACATAGCTATATGCTGTATACCTGTATATACACGTCCTGTAGTGTGTACATAGCTGTATGCTGTATATCTGTATATACATGTCCTGGGGTGTGTACATAGTTTGGGTTGCTGCTCATTAAGTTACTGTACTTTTTTTTAACTTTATAGAAACAAACTATCCCCAGTTTGGCACGGCCAAGTGGGTGTGGCTTGTAAAAGGGTGTGGCTTACAAAGGGGGCGTGTCATAGTTATCGTCCAATTATCGTTACCGCAGCTACATATGCGATGTACCGCAATATTAATTTAGGCCAATATCGCCCAGCCCTACTGTATATACACTCCAGCAGTCTTATACAGTACAGGATGGGAGATGGTGGTGCACTGACTGTACTACTACTGTGCTGTATATACACTCCAGCAGTCTTATACAGTGCTGTACTGTATGTGAAGCCTCTCCAGTGTTAAACTCACCAGGTACAACCCACCATCCACGCTCGCAAAAACGTTCAAATACTGAGCAAAGTTTGAATTGTGAAGGTTACTTCCAGGTAAATTTTAGTTCGAATACCGTAGTATTACTGTACTTCAAGACTGGGGGGCCCAAAAAGTGTTTGCGAACCAAAGCCAATTTTTTAAATGAAAATGCTGTTTCCAAGGAGTTTTAGAACCGAGGTACCACTGTATTACATTATTAGTTCAACTTTTATACCATACTGTATATACCTCACACACCCAGCTGAACGCTTTATACCATACTGTATATACCTCACACACCCAGCTGAACGCTTTATACCATACTGTATATACCTCACACACCCAGCTGAACGTTTTATACCATACTGTATATACCTCACACACACAGCTGAACGCTTTATCATATTATATATACCTCACACACCCAGCTGAACGCTTTATACAATACTGTATATACCTCACACACCCAGCTGAACGTTTTATACCATACTGTATATACCTCACACACACAGCTGAACGTTTTATACCATACTGTATATACCTCACACACACAGCTGAACGCTTTATATCATATTATATATACCTCACACACCCAGCTGAACGCTTTATACAATACTGTATATACCTCACACACCCAGCTGAACGTTTTATACCATACTGTATATACCTCACACACACAGCTGAACGTTTTATACCATACTGTATATACCTCACACACCCAGCTGAACGTTTTATACCATACTGTATATACCTCACACACACAGCTGAACGCTTTATATCATATTATATATACCTCACACACCCAGCTGAACGCTTTATACAATACTGTATATACCTTCACACACCGAGCTGAACACTTTATACCATACTGTATATACCTCACACACCCAGCTGAACGCTTTATACCATACTGTATATACCTCACACACCGAGCTGAACACTTTATACAATACTGTATATACCTCACACACCCAGCTGAACGCTTTATATCATATTATATATACCATACACACCTAGCTGAACGTTTTATACCATACTGTATATACCTCACACACCGAGCTGAACGCTTTATACCATACTGTATATACATCACACACTGAGCTGAACACTTTATACCATACTATATATACCTCACACACCGAGCTGAACACTTTATACCATACTGTATATACCTCACACACCCAGCTGAACGCTTTATACCATACTGTATATACATCACACACGGAGCTGAACGTTTTATACCATACTATATATACCTCACACACCGAGCTGAACACTTTATACCATACTGTATATACCTCACACACCCAGCTGAACGTTTTATACCATACTGTATATACCTCACACACCCAGCTGAACGTTTTATACCATACTGTATATACCTCACACACGGAGCTGAACGTTTTATACCATACTGTATATACCTCACACACCCAGCTGAACGTTTTATACCATACTGTATATACCTCACACACTGAGCTGAACGTTTTATACCATACTGTATATACCTCACACACCCAGCTGAACGCTTTATACCATACTGTATATACATCACACACGGAGCTGAACGCTTTATACCATACTGTATATACCTCACACACCCAGCTGAACGCTTTATACCATACTGTATATACATCACACACGGAGCTGAACGCTTTATACCATACTGTATATACCTCACACACCCAGCTGAACGCTTTATACCATACTGTATATACATCACACACGGAGCTGAACGCTTTATACCATACATATATTATTGTCTTAGTTAAAACTAGTTCACTCAGCTTGTGGTTAGGTTATGCAGCTGCTGTGCCTTACTCCAGCCACTAGGTGTCTCACTCCCCCTGTGCACAGCTGCAGTCCAGGAGGTAAGGTTTAGCCTGTTACACTCACACACTGTCACTTCCCCTGCAGTGAGGAGTCTAGTTCCAGACAGAGAAGAAACAAGACTGGTTTTCCAGTGTGAGAGACTAACAGCAGTCATGCACTCTGCTGAACTTAACCTTGGGGTAACCAGAGTTACAGGAATAACCCTGGTCTACACTGTGGATTCTTCACTTCAGGACAGTCACCCCCTAGAAAGAAAAGGCAGTGGGACTGATCCGCAGTAAAGCACAGATGCAAGTTAGCCGCTCTCTACTGACTACGCTGGAAAACCTCTACTAGTTAGCTTCACCCAGAGACAGAGGCCTGGGACTCATACTACCTCGCAGGGCAGTCACCAATCCTGTGTAGGCAGAAGGCAGTCAGATAGTGTGGACTTATCCAAATGTGAGTACAAGGAGTTCTTCAAGTTATACTTCACACACATCCTGACAAGTGTACTGTACTAATTAGGCAAGGACCCCTATCCGGCCCCTATCTACTGCTACAGTGTTTCCTACTTTATCTTAAAGGGGTAGTGCGGCGGTAAAAAATTATTCACAGAATAACACACATTACAAAGTTATACAACTTTGTCATCAGCCGCTGAGCCGCGATTGGCCGAGCACAGTTATGCTTAGCCAATCGCGGCTAAGCAGCTGATGACGCGGCCGGCACTCGGGAAGATCGAAGGTGTTCGGGCCGGCCGGCCGAAGATGACGTTTGGCACAAGATGGCGGACGCGTGTCGGCACGGATCAGGTATGTATAAAGCACTACACTTCCGGGTACACGGGTGGGGGTGGTGGGACATGGGGAAGGGGGCCATTCACAGACATAACATACATTACAAAGTTGTATAACTTTGTAATGTGTGTTATTCTGTGAATAATTTTTTACCGCCGCACTACCCCTTTAACCTCAAGCTACTGTTGTTATATCTACTGTTTATTGCATAAGTACCAAAGAATATTGAAGATATTTTAAAAGTAAAGTTACAGCCTGTGGTATATTACAGGGTCAAGTTATTAATGGGATCTATGTGTCTCCCAGGCAGAGGATAGCTATCTGGGAAGGGTTAATTTATAGAGCTCTTACCTATGTCTTGATGAGGTGCACCTGGCTAGGTATGTTTTAGAGCCAGGCTGTGCTGTTCTCTGGGTCTCTTAGGGCCCTTTTACACGGAAAGATTATCTCACAGGTTATCTGCCAAAGATTTGAAGCCAGAGACAGGAATGGACTATAAACAGAGAGCAGGTAATAAAGCAAAGCCTGAGATTTCTCCTCTTTTCAAATCCATTCCTGGTTTTGGCTTCAAATCTTTGGCAGATAATCTGTCAGATAATCTTTCTGTGTAAAAGGGCCCTTAGCCTGGGGAGGGAGACAAGCTGGATCTCCCAGAAAAACGCAAGTACACAGGTTGCTTTATTGTGTTAGGCTGGGCTGAGGCTCGCTCAGTTTTGTCCTGTAGTCGGGGAGGCTCGCTTAGTTTGGTCCTGTAGTCAGGGACTGTATTTCTGGTTGGTTAGTGCCTGGACAAGGCTAGGAATTTCTGTTTATGATTTGTGTTTGTATATAAGCAACCTGCACAATAAAACTGGCAAGGAAGCCGGTATAAACGTACTGCTGTGTCCTGAGTGTTCCATGTTGGTGTGCCAAGTGGACTGGATGACTGTGTCCTGCCTTGTACCTCAGAAAATTGTGTTCCTGCAAGCCTGGTGTGTTACAGGGCCCTATTACACCGACAGATTATCTGACAGATTTATTGAAGCCAAAGCCAGGAATGGACTAGAGAACAGGTAATAAAGGAAAGACCAAGATTTCTCCTCTTTTCAAATCCATTCCTGGCTTTGGCTTAAATAAATCTGTCAGATAATCTGTTAGTGTAATAGGAACCTAAGCCTTGTTTAAGTGGGACCTGTCGCCGCACCCTGCTCCTTACACTAGTCCTACCAAAGGTCCTGGCCCCCGTGAAAAGTCACCTCGAAACACTAGAGCCCGCCGGCTGATTCAACACCAGTATCCAGCACTCCATGAGGTAACATGTCTCCCCTATGGCTGTCAGGAGGTGACATGTGTATCCTATGGCTGTCAGGAGGTGACATGTGTCTGCTATGGCCTTCAGGAGGTGACATGTGTCTGCTATGGCTGTCAGGAGGTGACATGTGTCTGCTATGGCTGTCAGGAGGTGACATGTGTCTGCTATGGCTGTCAGGAGGTGACATGTGTCTGCTATGGCTGTCAGGAGGTGACATGTGTCTGCTATGGCTGTCAGGAGGTGACATGTGTCTGCTATGGCTGTCAGGAGGTGACGTGTCTGCTATGGCTGTCAGGAGGTGACGTGTCTGCTATGGCTGTCAGGAGGTGACGTGTCTGCTATGGCTGTCAGGAGGTGACGTGTCTGCTATGGCTGTCAGGAGGTGACATGTGTCTGCTATGGCTGTCAGGAGGTGACATGTGTATCCTATGGCTGTCAGGAGGTGACATGTGTCTGCTATGGCTGTCAGGAGGTGACATGTGTATCCTATGGCTGTCAGGAGGTGACATGTGTATGCTATGGCTGTCAGGAGGTGACATGTGTATCCTATGGCTGTCAGGAGGTAACATGTGTATGCTATGGCTGTCAGAAGGTGACATGTGTATCCTATGGCTGTCAGGAGGTGACATGTGTATCCTATGGCTGTCAGGAGGTGACATGTGTATCCTATGGCTGTCAGGAGGTGACATGTGTATCCTATGGCTGTCAGGAGGTGACATGTGTCTGCTATGGCTGTCAGGAGGTGACATGTGTCTGCTATGGCTGTCAGGAGGTGACATGTGTCTGCTATGGCTGTCAGGAGGTGACATGTGTATCCTATGGCTGTCAGGAGCTGACGTGTATCCTATGGCTTTCAGGAGGTGACATGTGTACGCTATGGCTGTCAGGAGGTGACATGTGTATCCTATGGCTTTCAGGAGGTGACATGTGTACGCTATGGCTGTCAGGAGGTGACATTTGTATCCTATGGCTTTTAGGAGGTAACATGTGTATGCTATGGCTGTCAGGAGGTGACATGTGTATCCTATGGCTGTCAGGAGGTGACGTGTATCCTATGGCTTTCAGGAGGTGACATGTGTACGCTATGGCTGTCAGGAGGTGACATGTGTACGCTATGGCTGTCAGGAGGTAACATGTGTATGCTATGGCTGTCAGGAGGTGACATGTGTATCCTATGGCTGTCAGGAGGTGACATGTGTACGCTATGGCTGTCAGGAGGTGACATGTGTATCCTATGGCTGTCAGCAGCTGACATGTGTCCCCTATGGCTGTCAGCAGCTAACATGTGTCCCCTATGGCTGTCAGCAGCTAACATGTGTCCCCTATGGCTGTCAGCAGCTAACATGTGTCCCCTATGGCTGTCAGCAGCTAACATGTGTCCCCTATGGCTGTCAGCAGGTAACCCTAACCCTATGGCTGCATCCATGTTTTCCAGGACTCCCTAGGGTGGCATCCAACTTCTTCAGTTGCCAGAAATCAAATGCTGAGCTTTTGGACTCAGAAAACGTTGCTGAATCGGAACAGTTCGTCAACTCCGCTCAACACTAGTCATGAATACTTGTTGTATGCGCAGTGTCCAAATGTGTAATAGGGCGGAGTTATAAACTAGCAAAAAATATACAAATTGAGACAAAGAGGAAGATAGCTCTGTGGCTTCTGTCAGTCAGTCTGAAATTACCAGACAAAGGTTCGATGCTTGGTAGAATGATGGACACAAGTAGAAAACTCAATAGACTCTATTATAGTCAATGGGGCTTGTCAGGCTTTGCCATTAGTGCAGCAGTCCGCTCAGCTCCATTTGTTAGTGCCAAACAGCAGGTGTGATGGAGACCCCAGTGGAGCCTGACGCAGTGTGGACCCATATACACAGCAGTGGGAATGAATTTATGCCATAAACATATAGACAGCGGGGGATCATCAGCTGTGTGCTATTAGATGGTTGCTGGGGTTAGGGTTAGTTTTATTCAGGATTCTCTCTTTGGATTATAACATGGGTGATAATTCAGGAGACAGGGAGTGATCATGCTTGAGGGCTATACATTTTATATACTGACCTCTTTTATTTATATTACAGGATTGTACTACAAATGCCAGATCAGCATCCACGAATGACCGGACTGCTATAGTTAGTGTCCTTCTAACCGCAGGTGTGTGACTTACTAACAGAGAGCTACATATACCTATACATATAGACATAGTGTGGGACATTTATGAAACATCCGCCCAAGGCGTACACCAGGGCCAGGTTAGCTGGCTCCGCCTTTTTTCATTTTTTATCCTTGGAGAGGGGCGTGGCTACTTATTAGCTACTTTGTTAGGTTGGGTTCACACTGCGTTTTTGCAATCCGTTTTTTTTTCATCCGTTTTTTGCAAAAAAAACAGATGAAAAAATCGGATGCATTTGTGTGCATCCGTTTTGATTAGAGATGAGTGAACCTGGAGCATGCTCGAGTCGATCCAAACCCGAACTTTCGGCATTTGATTAGTGGTGGCTGCTGAACTTGTATAAAGTCCTAAGGTTATGTGGAAATCATGGATATAGTCATTGGCTGTATCCAGGTTTTCCAGACAACCTTAGAGCTTTATCCAAGTTAAGCAGCCGCCACTAATCAAATGCCGAACGTTCAGGTTCAGATCGACTCGAACCCGAACCTGGTTCGCTCATCTCTATTTTTGATCTGTTTTTCCATTGACTTCCATTGTAAAAAAAAACGGATCAAAATGGATCCATTTTTTTGACTGACACAAAAACGTAGCTGACACTACTTTTGTGTCTGTTAAAAAAAATTAATGCATCCGTTTTTTCCACCCGTTTTTCATCCGTTTTTTGCAAAAAACGGATGAAAAAAAACTAATTGCAAAAACGCAGTGTAAACCCAGCCTTAGTAAGATTAATTGTGCAGCAGTACCCTAGCTAGTTTTATTTTAGCCAAGCTGTTTTAGTCAAAAATTGCTCAAAAAATGGCACAAGATTTATCTAGAAACTTGCCCATAATGTTTATTTTGCGCAGCTCATAAAAAGTACCACTTGCTCAAAAAAATTGCACAGATGATGCATCTCAGTGGGATTCAAGCTTAAAGGTGAAGTCAAGTGAAAATAAAAACTCAGCCTAGTAGGGTTTTTTGCAAATTTATTTTCAAACAATATCTTTAAGGGTGCCTTCACACCTACGGGAGCCGCAGCGGATCTCACTTCTGCGGATTCGCAGCGAGATCAGCTGCGGATCCAGTATCAATTCCCCCCTATGATAGCACATACTCGCAGTGGGATTGACATCCCACTGTGAATATGTGCTTTAACCCCCCGCTGTCTGCAGCCCCGTTGCCGCATCCCCCACCCCCAGCCGCATCCAGCAGCCCGCATTCCCCCATCCCCGGCCGCATCCTGCAGCCCGCCGCCGAGAGCATACAGTACCTGCTCGGCGGCGCGGCTGCAGTGAGGCTGCCGGCTCCGGTCCTGCTTAGATCAGCAGGGCAGGGCCGTTTTAATACATTGGTGGGCCCAGTGCACAGCCCTCAAGAGTGGGCCCCCCCCTTCCCTTTCGGCACATTGTATAATGTACTGAATTTCCCCCCCACACTGTATCAAGAGCCCCAATACATACAGTAGTTGCCTTATAACACTATTTCCACCATACAGTGATAACATATCACATAAAAACTGCACTAAACAAAACCGAAAGATATCACCATTGATACCATTACATAATACCGCCACATCATGACCCCTAACACTACCCCTAACCCTATAACAGAGTGCAGTTACATCAAGTGACTCACTGGGGGCGTCTTCTCCGATCAGGGTCTGTTACCTTTTCTTTTTCTCTCCATTCAGCCTAAGCCACCTTGAAGTCTTCTCCTGGCTGTGAATCTTCTCTCCAGAATCTGCCAGACAAATATTTTAGGCTCCAACACATACAGTAGTTAGGTCCCTTGTACCCCTATACAGTAGTTACACCCCTCTGTGACTCCATAGTTTTAAGGTGTCCCTGTAGTATATAGACCCTCATGTGCTCTTCCAGTTTTATATACAGCCCTCCTGTGCGCTCCCCCATTAGTATATAGCCCCCCTGTGCACTCTCCCCAGTAGTATATAGCCCCCTGTGCTCTCCCACAATAGTATATAGCCCCCCTGTGCTCTCCCACAATAGTATATAGCCCCCCTGTCCTCTCCAATAGTATATAGCCCCCCTATGCTCTCCCACAATAGTATATAGCCCCCCTGTGCTCTCCCACAATAGTATATAGCCCCCTGTGCTCTCCCCCAATAGTATATAGCCCCCCTGTGCTCCCCCCAATAGTATATAGCCCCCGTGCTCTCCCCAATAGTATATAGCCCCCCTGTGCTCTCCATAATATATAGCCCCCCTGTGCTCTCCCCCATAGTATATAGACCCCTGTGCTCCCCAATAGTATATAGCTCCCCTGTGCTCCCCAATAGTATATAGCCCCCTGTGCTCCCCAATAGTATAAAGCCACCTGTGCTCCCCAATAGTATATAGCTCCCCTGTGCTCCCCCATAATATATAACCCCCTGTGCTCCCCCAGTAGTATATAGCCCCCTGTGCTCCCCCATAGTATATAGCCCCCTGTGCTCCCCCATAGTATATAGCTCCCCTGTGCTCCCCCATAGTATATAGCTCCCCTGTGCTCCCCCATAGTATATAGCTCCCCTGTGCTCCCCCATAGTATATAGCTCCCCTGTGCTCCCCCATAGTATATAGCTCCCCTGTGCTCCCCCATAGTATATAGCTCCCCTGTGCTCCCCCATAGTATATAGCTCCCCTGTGCTCCCCCATAGTATATAGCTCCCCTGTGCTCCCCCGTAGTATATAGCTCCCCTGTGCTCCCCCATAGTATATAGCTCCCCTGTGCTCCCCCATAGTATATAGCTCCCCTGTGCTCCCCCATAGTATATAGCTCCCCTGTGCTCCCCCATAGTATATAGCCCCCTGTGCTCCCCCATAGTATATAGCTCCCCTGTGCTCCTCCATAGTATATAGCTCCCCTGTGCTCCCCCATAGTATATAGCCCCCTGTGCTCCCCCATAGTATATAGCCCCCTGTGCTCCCCAGTACTATATAGCTCCCCTGTGCTCCCCAGTACTATATAGCCCCCTGTGCTCCCCAGTAGTATATAGCCCCCTGTGCTTCCCCATAGTATATAGCTCCCCTGTGCTCCCCCATAGTATATAGCTCCCCTGTGCTCCCCCATAGTATATAGCTCCCCCTGTGCTCCCCCATAGTATATAGCTCCCCTGTGCTCCCCCATAGTATATAGCTCCCCCTGTGCTCCCCTATAGTATATAGCTCCCCTGTGCTCCCCCATAGTATATAGTTCCCCTGTGCTCCCCCATAGTATATAGCTCCCCTGTGCTCCCCTATAGTATATAGCTCCCCTGTGCTCCCCCTTAGTATATAGTTCCCCTGTGCTCCCCATAGTATATAGCTCCCCTGTGTTCCCCCATAGTATATAGCCCCCTGTGCTCCCCCATAGTATATAGCTCCCCTGTGCTCCCCTATAGTATATAGCTCCCCTGTGCTCCCCCTTAGTATATAGCTCCCCTGTGCTCCCCCATAGTATATAGCTCCCCTGTGCTCCCCCATAGTATATAACTCCCCTGTGCTCCCCAGTAGTATATAGCTCCCCTGCGCTCCCCCATAGTATATAGCTCCCCTGTGCTCCCCCATAGTATATAGCTCCCCTGTGCTCCCCCATAGTATATAGCCCCCTGTGCTCCCCCATAGTATATAGCTCCCCTGTGCTCCCCCATAGTATATAGCTCCCCTGTGCTCCTCCATAGTATATAGCTCCCCTGTGCTCCCCCATAGTATATAGCCCCCTGTGCTCCCCCATAGTATATAGCCCCCTGTGCTCCCCATAGTATATAGCTCCCCTGTGCTCCCCCATAGTATATAGCTCCCCTGTGCTCCCCCATAGTATATAGCCCCCTGTGCTCCCCCATAGTATATAGCTCCCCTGTGCTCCCCCATAGTATATAGCTCCCCTGTGCTCCCCCATAGTATATAGTTCCCCTGTGCTCCCCATAGTATATAGCTCCCCTGTGCTCCCCCATAGTATATAGCCCCCTGTGCTCCCCCATAGTATATAGCCCCCTGTGCTCCCCAATAGTATATGCGCTCCCCCTCCCATATAACATTGAAAAAAACAAACACTGTTACTCACCTAGGTCCACGCGTTCCTCTTCTCTTCCCTCTTGAGGCCGCACTTCCTGTGGTCACAAGAGGCTGCACTCCCCTTACCCTCGCGCCGACGCTCCAGTGACGTCGGGCGCTAGAGGGAGAGTGCGGCCTCTTGTGACCGCAGGAAGTGCGGCCACAAGAGTGACTGACAGGGAGGGAGCCAATGGCTCTCTCTCTGTCAGTACCGCTGATGCTGAAGCATGGCCGCCGCAGCAGCAGCGGGCGGGGGCAGCGGCGGACGGGGGGGCCCTGCAGGGGGCGCCATGGAGGGGTAAGTAGATTACCCATCCATGGCGCTCCCCCCTGACAGGCTGGTGGCCGGAGCCCTGTGCGACCGCACTGGTCGCACATAGCAACGGCCAGCCTTCTCGGGGGGGCCCCTTTAACCAGTGGGCCCGGTGCACGTGCACCATGTGCCCTCTGGTTAAAGCGGCCCTGCAGCAGGGGGTTAAAGCACATATTCACAGCAGGATGTCAATCCCGCTGCGAGTATGTGCTATCATAGGGGTGAATGGTACCGGATCCGCAGCAGTTCTCGCTACGAATCTGCAGAAGTGAGACCCGCTGCGGATCCGTTAGGTGTGAAGGCACCCTTAAGGGGTACTCCGGATGGGAGGCGTTTTTTCACTATGGCCGGGGAGAGGGGGGGGTTGGATGAAAGCAATGACCTCTCCGGTTCCAGAGTTGGGACCCCATGATGCTGCTCTGGTCCCTCAGCCGCTTCCTGGTCTAAAACCTGACATATTAAGCCAACCCAGCCATTTAGCGACAGAGGCGGGACCCCCACTAAAGCGCTGAGAGGCTCAGCAGGCTTAAAATGTCAGATTTTAGATTAGGAAGGGGCCAGGGACTGGGACAATGGAGCAAGTTGTGGGCGCCAGCCATGGAACCAGCTGGTGGGCGGCGCTGCTTTCATCCAACCCCTCCCCGGCCATAGTGAAAAAAGGCCTCCCACCCAGAGAACCCCTTTAAGTATAAAATCTTAAGGCTGGGTTCACACTACGTATATTTCAGTCAGTATTGCAACCAAAACCAGGAGTGGATTAAAAACACAGAAAGGATCTGTTCACACAATGGTGTAATTGAGTGGATGGCCGCCATATAACAGTAAATAACGGCCATTATTTCAATATAACAGCCGTTCTGAAATAACAGCAAATATTTACCGTTATATGGCGGCCATCCACTCAATTACAACATTGTGTGAACAGATCCTTTCTGTGTTTTTAATCCACTCCTGGTTTTGGTTGCAATACTGACTGAAATATATGTAGTGTGAACGCAGCCTAAAAATGAAATTAAATAACTGTTCTTAAAAACCAGAGACCTGATCTCCAGTATAGAGTAAATTCCTTGTATTAGGGGTATAACTCATCTTCAGGCTCGGTTCACACGTTGTAACAGTGCGCCTGTATTTGCGGCTGTAATTGTGCGGCGGTATTTTTGGTGGTTCGTGTGTATGCTTGGAAGTATAGGATATGCGGCTGCACAGTGCACACTATGTCTGAATCTACGGCCCTATCGTAAACGGACCTGTAAAAAATGAACAAGACCATTGTTTGCGGCTGAACATGCGGCCGAGGATTGACAGGCGGTCCGTACGGAGTACTTCAAAAATAGCCGGCAATGATGCCGAATGCCGATGCCTCTAATAGTTAATATATTAAATTACTAAAACACATTTTCTTTGTAATCAAGACACTTTCGTTGGTCAATAATTTATTTCTAACGAATCCATCATTTTGCAATTAAATATACTGTTAAAAAAAATAGATATATAAATAAATATATATTTATCTATATATTTATTTTTTGACAGTATATTGAATTGCACAATGATGGATTCGTTAGAATTAAATTATTGACCAACGAAACAGAATTTATTTCCACGAAAATGTGTTTTATTCATTAAATATTAATTAGTACAGGAAGCTCTATAAGCCGGTAATTCATATTGCCGGTAATAGAGCTTTCTGTACTAATCATCACTTTACTTTAATTAAAACATCAAATGTTTCTTCTAATTATGTTATGACAATAGCATTATTAGAAGAAACATTTAGAATTATATGTGCGCTCAGCTGATTGGCTGATCGGCTCAGCGCACATATAATGAGCCGGTCCGCAGTACAGTGACTTCATTGTGCTGCGGACCAGCGAAGAGGACACATCAGGGTGAGTATAGAGCTCTCCCCACCCCCTCCCCAGCACTGCACCCCTCCCAGCAAGGAAGGGGGGGGTCAGTTAACCCCTTCCTTGCTGGGATGGGTGCAGTCTGACATCAGTCTGGCCCCCAGGGGGTTAAGGGGGATGCAATACATCCTCCCTTAACCCCTTGGGGGTCAGACTGTAAGCAGCGATCTGTAAAGATGCTGCATACTGTAAGGTGCACAACACCGCTCACAATGATGGGTGTTGTGCTCCTGTTTGTGTGTTTTTTGTGTGTTTCTCCCTTTTTGTTTTTCAGATATCGGTATCCTGGGGATTACGTCGGATTCCATGGACTACGTCGATGACCAGCGGTTGTTCTTTGAATTTTTTTAATAAAATGGTCAATGAGGGGTGTGGGGGTGTTTTTATTTGAATAAAAAAATATTTTAAACTTGTGTCTTGTCTTTATTCCTTTACTTTATAGACTTAGTAGTGGAAGCCGTCTAATAGACGGAATCCATTACTAAGTCGGGGCCTAGTGTTAGCCGGTATAAAATGGCTAACACTAACCCCCTATTATTACCCCAGTACCCAATGCCACCAGGGGTACTGGGAAGAGCCGGATGCCAGTGGTCCCGGAGAGTCAATATTGGCGCTCCTGGACCGGGCGGCAACAGGCCGGTAAGATTTAGGCTGGGGAGGGCCTAAACCAATGGCTCTTCCCACCCTGGTGTTACCAGGCTGCTGTCGTTTGGTTTTTAACCCGGCTGGTTATAAAAATAGGGGGGACCCTATGCGTTTTTTTTTTAAAATAAATAAATAATTAAAAAAAAACGCATAGGGTCCCCCCTATTTTTATAACCAGCCGGGTTAAAAACCAAACGACAGCAGCCTGGTAACACCAGGGTGGGAAGAGCCATTGGTTTAGGCCCTCCCCAGCCTAAATCTTACCGGCCTGTTGCCGCCCGGTCCAGGAGCGCCAATATTGACTCTCCGGGACCACTGGCACCCGGCTCTTCCCAGTACCCATGGTGGCATTAGGTAGTGGGGTAATAATAGGGGGTTAGTGTTAGCCATTTTATACCGGCTAACACTAGGCCCCAACTTAGTAATGGATTCCGTCTATTAGACGGCTTCCACTACTAAGTCTATAAAGTAAAGAAATAAAGACAAGACACAAGTTTAAAATATTTTTTTATTCAAATAAAAACACCCCCACACCCCTCATTGACCATTTTATTAAAAAAATTCAAACAACCGCTGGTCATCGACGTAGTCCATGGAATCCGACGTAATCCCCAGGATACCTATATCTGAAAAACAAAAAGGGAGAAACACACAAACAGGAGCACAACACCCATCATTGTGAGCGGTGTTGTGCTCCTTACAGTATGCAGCATCTTTACAGATCGCTGCTTACAGTCTGGCCCCCAAGGGGTTAAGGGAGGATGTATTGCATCCCCCTTAACCCCCTGGGGGCCAGACTGATGTCAGACTGCACCCATCCCAGCAAGGAAGGGGTTAACTGACCCCCCCTTCCTTGCTGGGAGGGGTGCAGTGCCGGGGAGGGGGTGGGGAGAGCTCTATACTCACCCCGATGTGTCCTCTTCGCTGGTCCGCAGCACAATGAAGTCACTGTGCTGCGGACCGGCTCATTATATGTGCGCTCAGCCGAACAGCCAATCAGCTGAGCGCACATATAATTCTAAATGTTTCTTCTAATAATGCTATTGTGATAACATAATTAGAAGAAACATTTGATGTTTTCATTAAAGTAAAGTGATGATTAGTACAGAATGCTCTATTGCCGGCATATGAATTAACGGCTTATAGAGCTTCCTGTACTAATTAATATTTAATGAATAAAACACATTTTCGTTGAAATAAATACAGTTTCTTTGTTCAATAATTTAATTCTAACGAATCCATCATTGTGCAATTAAATATACTGTTAAAATAAATATATATATAAATAAATGTATATTTATATATATATTTATTTTTTGACAGTATATTTAATTGCACAATGATGGATTCGTTTACATTTAATTATTGAACAATAAAAGGGACTTTATTAGACAGAAAATGTGTTTTATTAATTCAATATATTAACCATGAGAGACATCGGCTATAGTGCAGAGGATCGCAAACCCCGGTAATAGGTGGTGTTTGCATCACTTTCTAAAGATTTTATTTGTTATTTTTAGTTGAACCAGATTTCCAAGTAAATGACCGTATGTTTTGAGCCGCATGTCTATTTTTTCCCACGGCCGGAGTTTCACCCGCACATTTACAGCCGCATAAAAAATACAGCCGCACAGTTACAGCGTGTGAACCCAGCCTCATGCTGTATCTTTCTGTAGGGAAAGTTTATTCTGATACACAACTGCTGTATTCTACAATATTTCGTATATCTCAGTTATGACTTTATATCTATTGTATGTTTTGCTTTTCTTGCAGATGAACAATATACAAATGATTCTGCGAATTGTAAGTATGCAAAGAGAAGTACGCAGATTTGGCCCATAAGGGGGTAATGTGATGAGGAAACCTAGTTTTAACTGTCTGATAAATGAACATATATTATATTCACTATATATATATATATATATCACCACCTACTGTGGTCTTTCATGCCTTTTTCTTGTGACTTGTCTGTATCGAATCCTGTAGCCAACTGTTTCTGTGTACTAGACAATGTAGCTAGGAATTCAGCCAACTGTATAGAGGTTATTGATAGGAAAGTTTTGCAGGAGGGAAATGAGGGTAAATTACTGGCTGGAGTCTCCACTACACAAAAACAGTCTACATTTTACATTTACATTTTTTCACTAAATAACACACATTACAAAGTTATACAACATTCTAATGTGTGTTTTTTAAGTGAATGGCACTCCTTCCCCATATTTCTCTGTATCCAACCCCGGACAGCTCTGTTATGAATAGAGCCCCAGCTAGGCACGTAACCCGCGGCTCTATTCATTCCTATGGAGTGTCGGAAAGAGCAGAGGACGCCAGAAGAGCGCTGTACTCGGCTCTTTCCGTCGCTCCATAGGCATGAATGACATCCCATGCAGCCCCAAAGGTGAAAAACTAAAGAGTCCCAATAGGGTCATTTAGATAAAAATTATGTGCAAAAAAAAAAAAGTTTTACTGTAAAACCCCAGGTACATGGGGACAGTGACAGGCAGCCTCCCCCCCCCCCTTGCAGCTACACAGGGGTACCATACCTCCCAACTTTTGCTGGAAGGAAAGGGGGACAGCCATGGCAATGCACCACGCCCCCCCCCCATAGCCCCCCCCTCATATCCACGTCACCTATTACCATTATATGAAATTGAGAAAGGCCTTGAGATGAACTTGAGAAAGGCCACCTTATATTTGGCGGCCGAAACGCGTCGTTTTTAATAAATATCCTTTTCATGTAATAACCACTTCAGTCTGTGGTACTTTGGACACCTGCGCCCTACTACGAGCCGGGATCCCACACGGTCCTAAAGCCTGCAGCAGCTGGCAATCCACATCCCTCATATAGTAGATACACCACCTCTGTGCCCTCATATAGTAGATACACCACCTCTGTGCCCTCATATAGTAGATACATCACCTCTGTGCCCTCATATAGTAGATACATCACCTCTGTGCCCTCATATAGTAGATACACCACCTCTGTGCCCTCATATAGTAGATACACCACCTCTGTGTGCTCATATAGTAGATAAGCCACCTCTGTGCCCTCATATGGTAGTAAGACCCTTCCGTCTTTCGCATATAGTAGCTAAAACTCTCTGTCCCCTGGTAGTAGCAACCCCCCTCCCATGTAGCCATTGCCTCCTGTCCTGATTGTACCCTGGTAGGAAGCCCCCCCCCCCTATGTAGCCACTGTACCCTGGTAGTAAGGCCCCCTGGAGAGCCTACATCCAGTCTTGTATACAGTGTATCAGTATAGGGAACCTATATCCAGTCTTGTATACAGTGTATCAGTATAGGGAACATATATCCAGTCCTGTATACAATGTATCAGTATGGGGAAACTATATCCAGCCCTGAGCTGTATACAGGGTGTGTAGAGAACCTCCTGTATACAATGTATCAGTATGGAGAACCTATATCCAGTCCTGTATACAGTATGCAGCTGTCAGGACATGCTGAGGGTTGTAGTTATGGAGCATTATGCAGCTGTCAGGACATGCTGGGGGTTGTAGTGGTGGAGCAGTATGGAGCTGTCAGGACATGCTGAGGGTTGTAGTTGTGGAGCAGTATGCAGCTGTCAGGACATGCTGGGGGTTGTAGTGGTGGAGCAGTATGGAGCTGTCAGGACATGCTGAGGGTTGTAGTTGTGGAGCAGTATGCAGCTGTCAGGACATGTGGGGGTTTATAGTTGTGGAGCAGTATGCAGCTGTCAGGACATGCGGGGGGTTATAGTTGTGGAGCAGTATGCAGCTGTCAGGACAGGCTGGGGGTTATAGTTGTGAAGCAGTATGCAGCTGTCAGGACAGGCTGGGGGTTATAGTTGTGAAGCAGTATGCAGCTGTCAGGACATGCTGGGGGTTGTAGTTGTGAAGCAGTATGCAGCTGTCAGGACATGCTGGGGGTTGTAGTTGTGCAGCAGTATGCAGCTGCCATTGCCCCCTGGTAGTAAGCCCCCCCTGAGGTAGCCATTGCCCCCTGGTAGGCAGCCCTCCTCTATCCCATGTGGATAGAGGACAGTAAAAAAAAAAAAAAAAACATATACTCACCTCTGCAGCTGGGCTCCTCTGTCCTCCAGCGTCTCTTCTCCCTGCTCTGTGAGCATGAGTGACGTCACTCAAGTGCCGGAGCTATGGGGGAGAGAGCGGGCTCTTGTGGCCGGAGGCAGAATGGCACCTTCAGACACAAGAGTTTTGGCAGAGCAGGAAACCGATGTCTCTTGCTCTGCCAGTGTAACTGGGTGCAGGGGCTAGGCTTGGGGGGCGGGGGGCTAGTGGGACCCATGGGGGCTGATCCGGGGCGGCGGGACATGACCCCAAAATCGGGACTGTCCAGCCGGATACAGGATAGTTGGAAGCTATGGGATACTGACAGTCCACTTTCTTCCCCAGGTACACAGGGATAGTGACTGTCCGCTTCCTCCCCCAGGTACACAGTGATAGTGACAGGCAGCCGCCTCTCCCAAGTACACGGGCATAGTGACCGGCAGCCTTCCCAAGGTACACAAGGATAGTGACAGGCAGCCTCCCCCAGGTACACGGGGATAGTGACAAGCAGCCGCCTCCCCCAGGTACAAAGGGATAGTGACCGGCAGCCTCCCCCAGGTACACGGGGATTGTGACAGGCAGCCTCCCCAGGTACACAGGGATAGTGACAGGCAGCCGCCTCTCCCAAGTACACGGGCATAGTGACCGGCAGCCTTCCCAAGGTACACAAGGATAGTGACAGGCAGCCTCCCCCAGGTACACGGGGATAGTGACAAGCAGCCGCCTCCCCCAGGTACAAAGGGATAGTGACCGGCAGCCTCCCCCAGGTACACGGGGATTGTGACAGGCAGCCTCCCCAGGTACACGGGGATAGTGACAGGCAGCCGCCTCTCCCAAGTACACGGGCATAGTGACCGGCAGCCTTCCCAAGGTACACAAGGATAGTGACAGGCAGCCTCCCCCAGGTACACGGGGATAGTGACAGGCAGCCGCCTCCCCCAGGTACACAGGGATAGTGACCGGCAGCCTCCCCCAGGTACACAGGGATTGTGACAGGCAGCCTCCCCAGGTACACAGAGATAGTGACAGGCCGCCTACCCAGGTACACAGGGATAGTGACAGGCCGCCTACCCAGGTACACAGGGATAGAGACAGGCTGCCTCCTCCAGGTATACAGGGAGAATTACAGACCGCCTCCCCAGGTACTCGGGGATAGTGACAGGCCAACTCCTCCCCCAGGTACACAGGGAAAAGGACAGGCAGCCTCCTCCCCAGGTACATAGGAATAGTGACAGGCAACCTCCTCCAGGTACATGGAGATAGTGACAGGCCGCCTCCCCAGGTACATGGGGATAGTGACAGGCAGCCTCCCCCAGGTACACAGGGATAGTGACAGGCAGCCTCCCCCAGGTACAAAGGGATAGTGACAGGCAGCCTCCCCCAGGTACACAGGGATAGTGACAGGCAGCCTCCCCCAGGTACACAGGGATAGTGACAGGCAGCCTCCCCCAGGTACACAGGGATAGTGACAGGCAGCCTCCCCCAGGTACACAGGGATAGTGACAGGCAGCCTCCTCCCCCATGTACACGGGGATAGTGACGGGCCTTCTCCCCCAGGTACACAGGGATAGTGACGGGCCTTCTCCCCCAGGTACACGGGGATAGTGACAGCCTGCCTCCCTAAGGTACACGGGGATAGTGAGAGGCAGCCTCCCCAAGGTACACGGGGACAGTGACAGGCAGCCTCCCCAAGGTACACGGGGACAGTGACAGGCAGCCTCCCTCAGTTACACAGGGATAGAGACAGCCCCCCCCAGGTACACAGGGATAGTGACAGGCAGCCTCCCCCAGGTACACAGGGATAGTGACAGGCAGCCTCCCTCAGTTACACAGGGATAGAGACAGCCCCCCCCAGGTACACAGGGATAGTGACAGGCAGCCTCCCCCAGGTACACAGGGATAGTGACAGGCAGCCTCCCCCAGGTACACAGGGATAGTGACAGGCAGCCTCCTCCCCCATGTACACGGGGATAGTGACGGGCCTTCTCCCCCAGGTACACAGGGATAGTGACGGGCCTTCTCCCCCAGGTACACGGGGATAGTGACAGCCTGCCTCCCTAAGGTACACGGGGATAGTGAGAGGCAGCCTCCCCAAGGTACACGGGGACAGTGACAGGCAGCCTCCCCAAGGTACACAGGGACAGTGACAGGCAGCCTCCCTCAGTTACACAGGGATAGAGCCTGCCTCCCTAAGGTACACAGGGATAGTGACAGGCAGCCTCCCCCAGGTACACAGGGATAGTGACAGGCAGCCTCCCCCAGGTACACAGGGATAGTGACAGGCAGCCTCCTCCCCCAGGTTCACAGGGATAGTGACCGGCAGCCTCCCCATGTACACGGGGATAGTGACCAGCAGCCTCCCCCAGGTACACGGGGATAGTGACGGGCCTTCTCCCCCAGGTACACGGGGATAGTGACAGGCTGCCTCCCCAAGGTACACGGGGACAGTGACAGGCAGCCTCCCTCAGTTACACAGGGATAGAGACAGCCCCCCCCCCAGGTACACAGGGATAGTGACTGGTAGCCTCCCCCAGGTACACCCAGATAGTGACCGGAAGCCGCCTCCCCCAGGTACACGGGGATAGAGACAGGCAGCCCACCCAGGTACACAGGAATAGTGACAGGCAGCCTCCCCCCGGTACATGGGGATAGTGACAGGCCACCTCCCTCAGGTACACGAGGGACATGTAAAAACCGATAACCGCACCAAAAAACTGCCCGCATGATAAATTCCACCATAATGCATAAAAAGCTCAATCCTAATACTGGTCCTATTATATATTCTTTCTCTGTTACATTGAAATACCAAGTGCTTTTTGTTTTTGTTCTTTTACAGATGTTACGGTGTCATTGCCATTGAGCTTAATACTTTTTTCAGTACTTTTAATTAAATAAATTTGAAGGAACAAAACTATCACCAATTTCACTGGTGTAAGGACATTATGGAAGTCGATAAACCTTCAAAACAGAGAAGCTTACATGACGCTTCACTCATATATATGTGTGATTTCTTTCCATATGTAAAGAGACATAACAAGGATAGAAGCAGGCCTTGCAGATTGTCTGCGCAGAACGTGAAGTGGATCCCTCTGGACGTGTAGAACGTCCAATTCTGTTCCCCTCCTGTCTGGATCCACTTCTCTTTCTGCTGTGGACAGTCTGCAATGTGTGTTCCTATCCTAAAGATGTAGAATGATTCTGCTTTACCCATATTGGCTCTGCTCAGTCCATTACCGAACAATCTATCCGTGCAGTAAGGGTTCACCAACAAAAGCGGACAATGTTTATACAAGGATTCAATAGAAAAGGTCAGCAACCAACCAGTATGAACCAGTCCACACCAGCAATGCCATTTCACCAGTCACTGGAAGTATCATTTATCTTCATGTGGAATCATATGAAAGAATTCAGTTGTTGATCTACTGTAACAGTTGTATTCTTTGCTATTATTCTTTTTATTCTTAGAAGATTGTAGGCAGATAAAGCCCCTCCTCCATCTGGTCCACCCTTATATTATTTCCTTTCTTATTATCTTAGGATAAATATATGTATATACAAGGCAGGTTACATTCCGGTATTATGGATTTACCTACCACATCTGCTGGAAGTTTGTTCCCAGTATCGGCTACGCTTTTTCAGGACTGTGCAGCCGAGAAGGCGCTGAGTTGGTGCAGTTCCAGAATCCTGTTTGAACACAGGTTTATTTTAGGTTTGTTCAGACCCACCTGTCTTGCTTGTTATGCCTTGGTAGCTTGAGGGTTAACCTGCTGCCGTGCAGGTGAGCTGTGTGGAGGATCAGGGGCCGGTCCAATCAGCTGCTGTACTGAGTTTCTGATCCTCCATAAATAGTGTGTAAGCCCAGCAGACAGTGCTGGCTATTAGTGTTCCTGCTAGGCGAAGTGTATTCTTGCTGTGACTTGTATTTCTCCTGACCGTTTTGCTCGTTCTTTGACTTCTCTATCTACCGCCTGCCTTGACTTTTCTGCTTGACTTTTGATCCTTCCTTTGCCTGATGATTTTGTACCTTTGCTGCCCGCCATTGCCGACCCAGACTGTTGACCGCGAATTATTGTGTTTGTTTGTCTGTCCTTGTTTTGTGTTCTCACTTGTTACAGAGCAGGTGCCGCCTTCGTGGTTGTCCGCAGCTGCCTAGGGCTGTCCGTGGCAAGTAGGCAGAGACAGTGGTCGGGAACAGCCAGGGCTCACTGTCTGTATCTGTCTTCTGCCCTTGCCACCGTCCAGTGCTAACACTCTTTCAGTAATATTTTCTTGTATTGCTCCTGATCTTTCCCCCAATAACCTCAAACTGTGTCCTCTTGTTCTAGTGTTCAGTTTCTTATTAAAACAATTACCCCCTGAACCTTATTTAGTCCTGTAATGTACAGTATATAAAGGTTTCCATCATGTCCCTTCTTTCCCTTCTTCCCTCCTGCAACATAAATAAAGATTTCCATAATGTCCTCCTTTCCCTTCTTCCTCCTGTATCATATATAAAAGTTTCCATCATGTCTTCATTTTCCCTTCTTCCTCCAGTAACATATATAAAGGTTTCCATAATGTCCGCCCTTTCCATTCTTCCTCCTATAACATATATACAGGTTTCCATCATGTCCTCCCTTTCCCTTCTTCCTCCTGTAACATATATAAAGGTTTCCATCATGCCTTCCCTTTCCCTTCTTTCCCCTGTAACATATATAAAAGTTTCCATCATGTCTTCATTTTCCCTTCTTCCTCCTGTAACATATATAAAGTTTTCCATAATGTCCTCCCTTTCCCTTCTTCCTCCTATAACATATATAAAGGTTTCCATAATGTCCTCCCTTTCCCTTCTTCCTCCTGTAACATATATAAAGGTTTCCATCATGCCTTCCCTTTCCCTTCTTCCCCCTGTAACATATATAAAGGTTTCCATCATGCCTTCCCTTTCCCTTCTTCCCCCTGTAACATATTAAAGTTTCCATCATGTCTTCATTTTCCCTTCTTCCTCCTGTAACATATATAAAGGTTCCCATCATGTCCTCCCTTTCCCTTCTTCCTCCTGTAACATATATAAAGGTTCCCATCATGTCCTCCCTTTCCCTTCTTCCTCCTGTGACATATATAAAGGTTTCCATCATGTCCTCCCTTTCCCTTCTTCCTCCTGTGACATATATAAAGGTTTCCATAATGTCCTCCCTTTCCCTTCTTCCTCCTGTGACATATATAAAGGTTTCCATCATGTCCTCCCTTTCCCTTCTTCCTCCTGTAACATATATAAAGGTTCCCATCATGTCCTCCCTTTCCCTTCTTCCTCCTGTGACATATATAAAGGTTTCCATCATGTCCCCCCTTTCCCTTCTTCCTCCTGTAACATATATAAAGGTTTCCATAATGTCCTCCCTTTCCCTTCTTCCTCCTGTAACATATATAAAGGTTCCCATCATGTCCTCCCTTTCCCTTCTTTCCCCTGTAACATATATAAAGGTTTCCATCATGTCCTCCCTTTCCCTTCTTCCTCCTGTAACATATATAAAGGTTTCCATCATGTCCCTCCTTTCCCTTCTTCCTCCTGTAACATATATAAAGGTTTCCATCATGTCCTCCCTTTCCCTTCTTCCTCCTGTGACATATATAAAGGTTTCCATAATGTCCTCCCTTTCCCTTCTTCCTCCTGTAACATATATAAAGGTTTCCATCATGTCCTCCCTTTCCCTTCTTCCTCCTGTGACAAATATAAAGGTTTCCATCATGTCCTCCTTTCCCTTCTTTCCCCTGTAACATATATAAAGGTTTCCATCATGTCCCCCCTTTCCCTTCTTTCCCCTGTAACATATATAAAAGTTTCCATCATGTCTTCATTTTCCCTTCTTCCTCCTGTGACATATATAAAGGTTTCCATAATGTCCTCCCTTTCCCTTCTTCCTCCTGTAACATATATAAAGGTTTCCATCATGCCCTCCCTTTCCCTTCTTCCTCCTGTGACATATATAAAGGTTTCCATCATGTCCTCCCTTTCCCTTCTTCCTCCTGTAACATATATAAAGGTTTCCATCATGCCCTCCCTTTCCCTTCTTCCTCCTGTAACATATATAAAGGTTTCCATCATGTCCTCCCTTTCCCTTCTTCCTCCTGTGACATATATAAAGGTTTCCATCATGCCCTCCCTTTCCCTTCTTCCTCCTGTGACATATATAAAGGTTTCCATCATGCCTTCCCTTTCCCTTCTGTGGTATCCCACTGTTAAGTGCCTTATGCACCTATTTTCACTCCAGGTTAAGTGGCGGTGTGTTCTTTCTAGGTCTAGTTGTTTCATCCACAGCTGAAGTTAGGAAAAGGTTACTGTTACTGTTGTAGCATATGTTCAGTTTTGCTGAGCCCCTGGATGATGTTACAGCGGTGGGACGGCCGGTCACTTGCTAGGTTTTGTGGTATGACACCACTCCTGTGGTGGATGGCCAAGATACAGCCGGACCTTATTATTTTGTCACATGAAGCCAGTGCCAGGTGGGCACACAGGTGTAATGGCACACCTGCTTTAAAGGTGTAAGGCGGGTTGTACCCTTTTCCCCTGTGGTCAGTATCCGGCCGGGTTACTACCGGATCCCTTGGGATAATGTCACAGATGATGTAGTCACAGGTGGCCAGAGCAGTGTAATGACCCTCCCGGATAGTAGGACCCCCCACCCACAGAAAGGGAAAGTATTCCAAGGTTGCAGGGTATAGGCTGTGCAGGTGGTGATGAATAGTCACAGACTCTGAGATAACGTTGAGTGGGTTTACTGTTTGTAAATGTGCAGCAGGTAATACCGGCAGTCTCTGATATACACTTGACAAAAGTTCCAATAGACAATTGCACATAGGACAACCAGATCTGCGAGATAAGTGCTGAGTAGAAGATAGTAGTGTTGGCAGAGTTGTACTGAGGTAGATAGGTAGGTAGGTAGAGAGGAGGATGCCATGAGAGTCTCAACCCATGTTGAAATGTGCTCTGCCGAGATCCTAATAGTCTGTAAGCTCATGCATGCGAGCAGGGCCCTCACTCCTCATGTATGGATAATTATATGTAAATCTCTGTAATGTCAGATTTAAGTCTATGTATGTACCCCCAGAATTGTAAAGTGCTGCGGAATCTGTTGGCGCTATATAAATAAAAAATATTATTATTATTTACTTGTAGTAGTAGAAGAATAAGAAAAAGAAGAACACCTGTGTCTATTGATCCTTGTTAAAGCGTAACTCTCATTTCAGGGCCATTTTTCTGAAAACATTAAATATCAATAGTACAAGCGATTTTAAGAAACTCTGTAATAGGTTTTATGTACTAAAAGAGTTTCCTTCTGTACTGAAAAAGCAATCTCCCAGCCTCCCCCCTCACATCAAGTGAAGCAGGATTTCTGTCTCCATTATGTGTCTATGGAGAGGGGAGGGGCTGTTAGGAGTGACTGAGCACAGAGGATTTCTGCAAAGCACAACACCCTGCAATCTTCTCTCAGTAAGTTCATAGATAAGCACTGACCTTTCTGACCCCAGAATCCTGCGGTTTAGGTGCCCAGAGAGTCTACAAACAGCTGAACTTCATGTCACCTCTTCCTGCTCCCTCATCTCGCTCAGCCCCTCCCCCCCTTCATAGGCTTACAATGGAGAGAGCAGAGCCCGACTTCACTGGCTTCTCTGTAATGAAGACGTGTTTGCCTGATAATGCACAGATAAGGAGTCAGGGGGGGAGGCTGGGAGATTGCTTCTTGAGTATAGAAGGAGGCTTTTTTGGCTGATTAAACCTATTACAGAGTTTCTTAAAATCGCTTATACTACTGATTTCTGCAATAAAAAAAAAGCATGAAAGTTACGCTTTGTCTTCACACCACCTTATGCCCACTAGCGTTGGCCGAACTGTACTAATGGTTGACACAGGTCCCAGACCTTGTTATCTGGGTTGAGCGAAATGCTGAGAGTTTCCTGCTGACACCCACGCTGTCAGATGGAGTTCATAGGCTTACTGCAACTTTGCTCCACCCGGATCAGTTCCTGGCTCTGTGGCTCTATAGTGGATACTGTCCTGCACTGTTACTTCTCCTAATCTACAGCGTGGGTTGAGGTTATCTTTTGGCTGGTCCTCTCCTAAGAGGTTTAACATTGCATAGTGCTTTGTGTGGGTACTTGAGAGAGAATAAGTGACCCAGTCCATTGAAGTAAGGGAGGACACTGACAGCTGCTGCTGATCAGTGTCTCCTGACTCCCTCCCCCCAGGTCACCTTTGTGCCCCTGCCCCTGAGCTCACCTGTGGCCCCCACACTGTGCCCCCTGACGTTGCCCCCCTGCAGCTCAACCCCCCAGGCCCCCCACCATGGCGAGAAAGGTGCTACCGGGGGGAAGCGTCCGTTGCCGCCCCCCCCCCCCCCCCGGACTCACCAGCAGCAGCGGCACAAACCCTCCCCCGGGACTCGCCAGCGGTGGCACGACCCCGACTCACCAGCAACTCACTAACCCTAACCCCCTTGGGGCTCACCAGTGGCACCCCCCCCCCCCCCCCAGTGAACCAAAAACGGCGGCAGCATCCCCCCCCCTCTGGACTCACCAGCAGCGGCACGCTCCCCCCCGGACTCACCAGCAATGGTGGCGGCACCCCACAATAACCCCCCCCCCCCCCCCCCCCGTGATTTAACAGCAGCGGCGGCACTCATTCAGCTCTGCTGTATCGTTTATTCATCTCTGCTATGTCGCTCTCACTCAGCTCTGCTATGTCGCTCTCACTCAGCTCTGCTCAGTCAACTCTACTATATCTTGTGCATATCAGCTCTGCTACATCTTGTACCAATCAGACATAAGCATTGCATAATGGGAGATGTAGTTTTCTGGCCAGTGCCACGTTGGATATAGTTCGGCTTTTTAACTATTGAATGGAATAGCTAAAAATACAGGAGAAGGCTCAAAATTCTCAGGAGGACTTGGTGAGTTAAGGCCCTATTCCACCAACAGATCTGACGACAGATTATCTGCCAAAGATTTGAAGCCAAACCCAGGAACGGACTATAATCAGAGATCAGGTCATAAAGGAAAGACTGGATTTCTACTCTTTTCAAATCCACTCCTGGGTTTGGCTTCAAATCTTTGGCAGATAATCTGTTGTCAGATCTGTTGGTGGAATAGGGCCTTAAGACCAGCTAGGTTTGGGAGCATTTTATTTTTTTAGCTCTCGGGGGGAATACCCCTTTAACTGCGTAGATGTCATCGGAGACTGCCTGCAGAGAAGGGGAGGGCTGACTAGAAAAACGGTTGAGGACCACTGGTCTCAAGAGGGAGACATGGAAGGAGTTCATAATTCGCTTGGTGGGAGGTAGGCAGAGCTTGTAAGCGACCGGGTTGATGCGCCTCAGGACCGTGAATGGGCCAAGGAACCGCGGACCCAACTTGTAATTTGGTATCTTCAGTCGAACGTACCTGGTCGACAACCAGACTGGCAGGTCTCTTCTTTTTGCCTGCCTGTACTTTTATCCGATTGGTAGCACGTGTCAAGGATTGGCGCGTCTGCTCCCAGATGGACTTTAAGTCTTTTACCAATTCATTTACGACTGGTACCTCTGAGGAAGTGCAGAGAGGCAACGGAGACACAGGCTGTCGACTGAAGACAATGAAGAATGGTGAGCTTCCCGTGAAAGAAGAGTCCAGGTGAGTGTAAGAGAAGTAGACTCGACCAATTGTCCTGGTGGGCAGAAACAAAATGACGAAGATAGTTCCCCAGAACCTGGCTGACTCGTTCTACTTGTCCATTGGTCTCTGGATGATAAGCTAAGACCCCTGTCAGAGACAATATGCTGGGGTAGGCCATGCAAACGGAAAACATGCTGGAAGAAGAGGCTGGCCAGGCGATGAGCAGAGGGTAAACCGGGAAGCGGTATGAAGTGGGACATTTTGGAGAACCGATCCGTGACAACCCAGATGATAGTGTTATCCTGAGAGGGAGGAAGATCGGTAATAAAGTCCATGGCTAAATGGATCCAAGGATGATCTGGGATTGGCAAAGGCTGAAGTAAATCGGCTGGTCTCTGACGAGGAGACTTGTTTTGAGCACAGGTGGAGCAGGAAGCCACAAAGTTCTTGACATCCTTGGATAGTTTCGGCCACCAGTAGTGACCGGAGATTAGCTGTCTGGTCTTATGGGTTACCAGGATTTGCAGCGACCAAGGAAGAATGCCCCCATTTTAGGATTCTCCTACGGAGGGCAGAGGGTTCATAGGTCTTCCTGGCAGGAACATTTTGAAGAACAGAGGTGGTAATGGACATCGGATGTTCAGGTGGTATGATGTGACGAGGAGAGTCCTCTTGTCCCAGGACATCTGATGCCCACGAGAGAGTATCAGCTTTCACATTCTTCTCTGCTGGATGGAAATGAATGACAAAATGAAAGCGGGAGAAGAAGAGGGACCACCTGGCTTGTCTGGGGTTAGGGTTGTTTGGGCTGACTGGAGGTAGAGGAGATTTTTGTGGTCTGTGAAAATATTTATCAGATGCTTAGCGCCTTCTAGGTGATGTAGCCACTCTTCTAAGGCTAACTTAATCGCCAGCAGCTTACGGTCCCCTATGGTGTAGTTTCTTTCAGCTGGGGAAAAAGTCTTAGAGAAGAAGCCGCAGGTCTTATTGCTGGATCTGGACGAGATAGGACTGGAGCAAAAGCGAAGGCTGATTTTAATCTGGCAAAGGCTTGTTCATCGTCTAGGGTTAGCATTCTTCTATGTAAGAGCCACAATCGGTGCAACCAGGGTGAAAAAATGTGGAATGAACTGCTGATAATAATTGGCGAATCCCAAGAAACGTTGAATCGCCCTTAGTCCGTCAAGACGTGGCCAATGAAGGACTGCTGAGAGTTTGACTGGATCCATGTGAAGACCACGGTTTGAGACTATGTACCCAAGGAAGGGAAGGCTTTTCTGATGGAATATGCACTTCTCCAATTTGGCATACAGACGATTGGCCCTTAGTCGTTGTAGTACTTGGCGCACTTGAGTTACATGGGTCTACAGATCAGGAGAGTAGACCAGGATGTCATCCAGGTACAGGTACTAACGTAAAGGAGATACCGGAAAATATAATTGACGAATTCCTGGAAGACCGCTGGGGTATTGCAAAGGCCAAAGGGCATGACTAGATACTTAAAATGCCCATCTCTGGTGTTAAAGGCGGTCTTCCACTCGTCGCCCTCATGTATCCTGATCAAATTATAGGCCCTCCCTGAGATCCAGCTTTGTGAAGACTCAAACTCCCGGAGACTATCAAATAACTCCGAAATCAGAAGCAAGGGGTAGCGATTCTTCACTGTCGACTTGTTGAGCTTCCTGTAATCAATACAAGGGCGGAGTGGGACATCCTTCTTCTAGACAAAGAAGAACCCGGCAGGAGAGGTGGTCTTACAGATGAAGCCCTTCTGCAGGTTCTCCTTGATGTAGGCGGCCATGGCCTTAGTCTCTGGGACCGAAAGCGGGTACACACTACCACAAGGAGGTGTGGCGCCCGGAAGGAGATCAACAGGACAATCGTATGGCCGATGAAGCGATAGAGTGTCAGCCACTTTCTCTGAGAATACATCTGCCTTCTTGGTATTCAGGAGGTAGGCCAGGCAGAAGTTTGAAGGAGTCTGGCGAGGATGAAGGAGACTGGATCTGAAGAGACTTCAGACAGCGACTGAGGCAATCCGGGCCCCAATACAAGATTTCCCCAGTCTTCCAGTCAAGGTTGGGGGCGTGAAGCTGCAACCAGGGTAGACCCAACAAGATGGATGAGGAAGAATGGGGCAAGACATAGAATGCCACCTTCTCTGAGTGTAGTGCCCCCTTCTGCAAGGTCACGGAATGGGTCTGGTACCGGACGACATCACTGAAGGTCATGTCCACAGACAGCTGCCAATCTTTCACCAGCGATGCAGCGATAAAACTGGCTGCAGGAAAGCAGTAGACAGAAATGGCTGACAGGCAGTAGAAATGACCATTACCGGGAAGGATATTCATGGAGAGGAAACACACACCTAGGTGCGGGAGTTTCCCGGCCGTTCTGGACGCTGAGGGCAGTTCAGATGGAAGTGGTGGGGGCTCGCACAGTAAAGACACAGATTTTGCTCCTGATGGCGAGTTCTTTCTTCTGATGAACGAACTCTCTCCACCTGCATATGTTCCTCAGACTGTGGCGGGGAATCAGGAGTGGACGGCTTCTGGAAAGTAGTTGCCAGACAATGTCACTCGCATTCTTGTTGAACCTCCTCCTCTTGCTCGGAGAACCAGACGTCTATTCGGGTGGCCAGATGAATTAGGTCATTAAGAGAGGTCAGGACAGGATAGCACGTCCTTTACCCGAGAAGATAGACCTTCCTTGAAAGGGCCCACCAGGGTGGCATTGTTCCAGTCTAATTTAGCTGCCAATGTGCGGAATTTTAGCGCGTACTCCCCAACAGAGGAGTTCCGCTGGCGTTCATTGAGAAGGGCAGTCTCCACAGATGAGGCTCGAGCTGGCTCCTCGAAGACACACCGGAACTCTGACAGGAATGCCTGGAGATTCGCGGTAACGGGTTCATCTCGGTCCCACAATGGTTTTGCCCTGGCCAAGGCTTTCCCCTCCAAGAGGCTGATGACGAAAGCCACCTTTTTGAGCGCTCAGTGGTAAATTGGTTTGCCAAGAACTTGATGTGTATAGCGCACTGAGTGACAAAACCCCCTGCACATCTTCGGGTCTCCAGCATACTTGGACGGCAGTGCAAGACGTAAGGTCGAAACAAGAGGAGAAGAAACTTGCAAAGGAGGTGGAGACACTGGTGGAACCTATTGATGCTGCTGTAAGGCGGCTGACAATTGCTGAATCTTCTGTGACTGCTGCTGAATCTGCTGAGACTGCTGAGTGAGTACTCTCACAATCTCTTGGACTTCAGGCACCTTACCGGGATCCATGGTTAGAGCCTGCTGTAATGCTTGAAGTCATGGATCCACTGTACCACCACTAGCGATGACATAAGCCGCATCAGGGAGTGGAGTCTAAGGAGCCGCTGGTCTTCACCAGGATGGGATGGACTTTCTGTGGCAGGCGACCCCCTGGTCGCTACCCCTGGCCTGGGTGCTAGTGGTGGCGGGCGAGGTGCAGCTGGAGACAGGCAGGCTGGGGCTCCGCAGAAACTCTTGGCAGGAACCAGGAACAGCAGACAGGTAGCTGAAATCAGTAATGGCTGGAACCAAAGGGCAGGAAACACTGACAGGAAACACAGTGAGCTGGGACCACACACTATGGAAAGCATGCACAGGCTCCAACAGGGAACGTGAGGACAGGTGCAGCTATATAGGGAGGTGATTATGTGCACAGCCAATTAGGGATGCACTGTTCCATTAAGTTTAAACAGAGCCAGCGCGTGCGTTCCCTAGAAGATGGGCATGCACACTCCGGACCATGCGGAAGGAGGAGACCAGGGACGTCCGGGACCATGTGCAACTGGGGGAACGAGCCAACAGCGCGGCCGCGGGAAGAGGTATGTGCCGCAGACGCAGTTGTAACACATGTTTTTGTAGCGCTGGATAAACCCTTTAACTCTTCAAGCACCGCTACACCTACCTCTCTCCTCTTCTACTTCAAGCACCTCTTCAAGCACAACCGAGCCATGCACGAAAGTCTGTGTAGAGATGTATCTATTTTACAAAGTGTATTGAAAGACTGCACAGTAAAGCTGTTCTGTGTTTTATATTACTGGGACTCCGTCATCCTTTGCACGCACCAGAACTCATGCTCACTAACCGCACACATTGGGTTATTTTTTCCCCTTTCTGTGGGTGGCGGTACCGATAGTTCGGGTGGGTCAGTTCCCACTTCAGACTTACGTGACAAGACCTAGGGTTGGGTTATGGTTTTGGTTAGGGGTTAGGGTCAGGGGTTAGGGTTAGGGGGTTAGGGTCAGGGATAGGGGTTAGGGTTGGGGTAGGGGTTAGGGTTAGGTTAGGGTTAGGGTTACATAGTAAATAAGGTTGAAAGAAGACAAGAGTCCATCAGGTTCAACCTAGGGAAACCCTACTGTGTTGATCCAGGGAAGGCAAAAACCCCCACTAGGGAGACGACAGTGTTTTATTATTTAGTAGATAACTGTGTTTATTATTTCTATGGCCCAAGTGCATAACCTTACATTTATCCACATTAAACTTCATTTGCCATTTCACCGCCCAAGCCTCTAGCTTCTCCAAATCCCTCTGTAATATGATATTATCATCCTCTGTGGTGATTACTTTACCCAGTTTAGTATCATCTGCAAAAATGGAGATTCTACTCTGTAGCCCCTCATAAAGATCATTAATAAAAATATTAAAAAGAAGTGGACCCAACACTGACCCCTGTGGTACCCCACTAGTAACTAAAACCCAATCTGAATATGTTCCATCAATGACCACCCTGTTTTCTATCACACAAACCAGTTACTTACCCATTTGCATACGTTTTCCCCGAGTCCCAGCATCCTCATTTTGTAAACCAACCTTTCATGCGGCACAGTATCAAATGCCTTTATCAAAAGTCCAGATACACAACATCCACAGCCTCCCCCAGGTCCAGTCTATAACTTACCTCTTCATAGAAGCCGATCAGATTAGTCTGACAGGATCGATCCCTCATAAATCCATGCTGATGCTGCGTCACAAGATTGTTTTCATTAAGATACTCCAGTATAGCATCTCTTACAAACCCCTCAAATACTTTACCTACTATAGATGTTAGACTTACGGGTCTGTAGTTTCCAGGATCGCTCTTTGACCCCTTCTTGAATATTGGTACCACATTAGCTATGCGCCAGTCCTGTGGAACAATCCCTGTCGTAATAGAATCTTTAAATATTAGGAATAACGGTCTGTCTAACACAGTATTTAATTCTTGCAAAACTCTAGGATGGATACCTTCTGGGCCCGGTGACTTATGGATTTTAATGTTTTTAAGGCGTCTCCCCACTTCTTGTTGTGTTAGGCAGGTGAGATTTATGGGAGGATTTATTTTATCCCTAGTCATGTCGTCTGTTGAAGAATGTATTTAGTAGATTGGCCTTTTCCTCTTCCCCCTCCACCATTACACCCTGATTATTTTTGATTTACTTTCGGTTTTAAGTCTTTTGTTATTTATATAGGTGAAGAACATTTTGGGATTCCTATTACTTTCTGTGGCTATCCTTCTTTCTGTTGCTATTTTTGCTTCTTTTATTTGCTTTTTACACATTCTATTCTTCTGTCTATAGTTGCTCAATGCTTCCCCACCACCTTCTTGTTTTAGTAGTCTGAATGCTTGTTTCTTATCATTTATTGCCCCCCTTACAGCTGAAGTTAACCACATTGGATATCTCTTATTTCTACTATGTTTATTCCCATATGGTATGTCGTTCACACGATTTACCCAGGATGCTCTTAAATATGTCCCATTTCTCTTGTGTACTTTTATTTCTGAAGGCAGTGTCCCAGACTATGTTCCCAAGGTCCTCTCTTATATCTCACGGCAGTGTCCCCCCAGTCTAGGTCCCCGGGGTCCTTTCTTATATCTCAGGGCATTGTCCCAGTCTATGTTCCCAAGGTCCTCTCTTAGTTTTTGGAAATTAGCCTTCCTGAAATTTAATGTTTTTGTAGCCCCTCTGCTAATTATTTTATTGAAGGATAATTGAAAACTTACTATGTTATGGTCACTATTACCTAGGTGACCCCCCACCTCTATTTTTGATATTCTGTCTGGCCTATTGGTTCAGATCAGGTCCAGAAGGGCCCCCCCTCTTGTTGGTTCCTGTACTAGTTGGGAAAGGTAATTATCTTTTACTATTTCCAAGAACCCGCTTC
>NC_091459.1:0-2500 GCF_027789765.1 Dendropsophus ebraccatus
TAACCCTAACCCTAACCCTAACCCTAACCCTAACCCTAACCCTAACCCTAACCCTAACCCTAACCCTAACCCTAACCCTAACCCTAACCCTAACCCTAACCCTAACCCTAACCCTAACCCTAACCCTAACCCTAACCCTAACCCTAACCCTAACCCTAACCCTAACCCTAACCCTAACCCTAACCCTAACCCTAACCCTAACCCTAACCCTAACCCTAACCTAACCCTAACCCTAACCCTAACCCTAACCCTAACCCTAACCCTAACCCTAACCCTAACCCTAACCCTAACCCTAACCCTAACCCTAACCCTAACCCTAACCCTAACCCTAACCCTAACCCTAACCCTAACCCTAACCCTAACCCTAACCCTAACCCTAACCCTAACCCTAACCCTAACCCTAACCCTAACCCTAACCCTAACCCTAACCCTAACCCTAACCCTAACCCTAACCCTAACCCTAACCCTAACCCTAACCCTAACCCTAACCCTAACCCTAACCCTAACCCTAACCCTAACCCTAACCCTAACCCTAACCCTAACCCTAACCCTAACCCTAACCCTAACCCTAACCCTAACCCTAACCCTAACCCTAACCCTAACCCTAACCCTAACCCTAACCCTAACCCTAACCCTAACCCTAACCCTAACCCTAACCCTAACCCTAACCCTAACCCTAACCCTAACCCTAACCCTAACCCTAACCCTAACCCTAACCCTAACCCTAACCCTAACCCTAACCCTAACCCTAACCCTAACCCTAACCCTAACCCTAACCCTAACCCTAACCCTAACCCTAACCCTAACCCTAACCCTAACCCTAACCCTAACCCTAACCCTAACCCTAACCCTAACCTAACCCTAACCCTAACCCTAACCCTAACCCTAACCCTAACCCTAACCCTAACCCTAACCCTAACCCTAACCCTAACCCTAACCCTAACCCTAACCCTAACCCTAACCCTAACCCTAACCCTAACCCTAACCCTAACCCTAACCCTAACCCTAACCCTAACCCTAACCCTAACCCTAACCCTAACCCTAACCCTAACCCTAACCCTAACCCTAACCCTAACCCTAACCCTAACCCTAACCCTAACCCTAACCCTAACCCTAACCCTAACCCTAACCCTAACCCTAACCCTAACCCTAACCCTAACCCTAACCCTAACCCTAACCCTAACCCTAACCCTAACCCTAACCCTAACCCTAACCCTAACCCTAACCCTAACCCTAACCCTAACCCTAACCCTAACCCTAACCCTAACCCTAACCCTAACCCTAACCCTAACCCTAACCCTAACCCTAACCCTAACCCTAACCCTAACCCTAACCCTAACCCTAACCCTAACCCTAACCCTAACCCTAACCCTAACCCTAACCCTAACCCTAACCCTAACCCTAACCCTAACCCTAACCCTAACCCTAACCCTAACCCTAACCCTAACCCTAACCCTAACCCTAACCCTAACCCTAACCCTAACCCTAACCCTAACCCTAACCCTAACCCTAACCCTAACCCTAACCCTAACCCTAACCCTAACCCTAACCCTAACCCTAACCCTAACCCTAACCCTAACCCTAACCCTAACCCTAACCCTAACCCTAACCCTAACCCTAACCCTAACCCTAACCCTAACCCTAACCCTAACCCTAACCCTAACCCTAACCCTAACCCTAACCCTAACCCTAACCCTAACCCTAACCCTAACCCTAACCCTAACCCTAACCCTAACCCTAACCCTAACCCTAACCCTAACCCTAACCCTAACCCTAACCCTAACCCTAACCCTAACCCTAACCCTAACCCTAACCCTAACCCTAACCCTAACCCTAACCCTAACCCTAACCCTAACCCTAACCCTAACCCTAACCCTAACCCTAACCCTAACCCTAACCCTAACCCTAACCCTAACCCTAACCCTAACCCTAACCCTAACCCTAACCCTAACCCTAACCCTAACCCTAACCCTAACCCTAACCCTAACCCTAACCCTAACCCTAACCCTAACCCTAACCCTAACCCTAACCCTAACCCTAACCCTAACCCTAACCCTAACCCTAACCCTAACCCTAACCCTAACCCTAACCCTAACCCTAACCCTAACCCTAACCCTAACCCTAACCCTAACCCTAACCCTAACCCTAACCCTAACCCTAACCCTAACCCTAACCCTAACCCTAACCCTAACCCTAACCCTAACCCTAACCCTAACCCTAACCCTAACCCTAACCCTAACCCTAACCCTAACCCTAACCCTAACCCTAACCCTAACCCTAACCCTAACCCTAACCCTAACCCTAACCCTAACCCTAACCCTAACCCTAACCCTAACCCTAACCCTAACCCTAACCCTAACCCTAACCCTAACCCTAACCCTAACCCTAACCCTAACCCTAACCCTAACCCTAACCCTAACCCTAACCCTAACCCTAACCCTAACCCTAACCCTAACCCTAACCCTAACCCTAACCCTAACCCTAACCCTAACCCTAACCC